>NW_023396518.1:179097-479097 GCF_011125445.2 Fundulus heteroclitus
AGTCTAGTCCAGCATTCCCTGTTCTGTTTGTTTGCCTGTTGACCTGACCCAATTTGCGTTTTTGACCTCTGTGCCAGCCTGAGCCTGATCCTGATCCTGTTGTCCTTGCCTGTTTTTTCCTGCCCGCCTGTGTACCGACTTGGAACTGTTATTTGACCACCGAGCCTGCATATTCCCTGACTGAACGTTTTGAGCTATATTAAAGCCTTCTTATTGTCACCCTCATGTCTCGCTGAATACTGGGTCCTCAATCTCTCGTTCTTGACAATCAGATAAATTTAGCATGGGGAAAATGCAGTTCTAAATTATGATTTCACTCATTAAGGGGGAAAAAATATCCAAAAGCAAAACACAGACCTCATTGTTACCTAACCAGTAGGGCTGCGCAGTATATTGCACATTTGTCGTCATCACAATATCATGGATCGTAGTGTGGACATCGCAAAGAACCGCCTGGAGTGCCATATATGTTAGCTTATTATTTAAGCACCCTGCTTTCATGTTTACATGTTTGGTAAATTTGTTGTTTAATGCAAAATAAAAAGTTTGAGATGGTAAGAGGGTGTAAAGTTGATGAGAAACTACAGCTAAGTTGTTTCACATTGCTAAAACATAACAAGTTGGACAGAAGCAACCTTTTCATCAAAACCTTTTGTTTGAGATGGAGATGATAATGTATTTTTTAGTAGCTGGATAGACCGCACTTTATCTGGATAAATGAACACCATTCCTTAACTTTTCCTAATATCGTACAGCCATAAAGCAACCCAAAAGCAGAACTTTTTGGAAGTCGTGGGACATGTAACTTAAAACTAACACAGAAATTCAGAAACGGACCATAATACTGTCAAACATGGTGGTGGTAGTGTGAGGATTCAGTTTAGCCATCAGTACAGCACCTTAAACCCAATCCTGCTTTGTTTCTTTAGCATTTCAATGCTACAAAGCGCAGTAGCAAGGCCACCTCTGGATGACTCAAAAGCAAAACAAAGGTTTGGAGGAGCCTAGCCAAAGTCTTGACTTAAATCCAACATAGAAAGTGTAGTATGACCTTAAACACACCATTCATCCTTGAAAATCGCCCAATGTAGCTGTATTCTGGCAAAGGAGAATGGTCAAAAAAGAAAAGAAATACTTTGTTGACTTTCTTTTCCAGACTTGATTTGAGTTATGCTGCTATGGGTTAGCCTCGTGAGACCATCCTGATCTCGTGAGCTTTCAAGGTTTTCCTCGCAGATCAGTCTGACTTTCCGTTAAAGAAAATTTGGAGCAGTTCACCAAACGAACGTCCCAATCAGCGTTGGCTTTGAGGCGCGTTGAGGTGTTGACACAACGAGAAGCGCAACAGTTCAGTCTAAAGAACATGGCGGCTTCAGCCGATGAAGCTAGCGTTAGCGTGGCTACCGAGCAAGTTTTTTCGGAATTACAGAGTACTTCTTCACTGAAAGAAGAGCAAAACACTGCTCTGGAGGGTTTTCTCAGAGGAAAAGATGTTTTTTGCTCTTCTCCCGACTGGTTTCGGCAAGAACTTGTGGTTGTGTTTTCGTCGTCGCTGTTAGTACGTCATATGCTTCGTTGATCTGATTGGTTTATTTGGCCCGTCTATCACCAACATAGGCCAATCAGCTAACCAGTATTTTCGCCCCTTCCCAAAATTACTTCAACGGAAGGTTTCCAGATGGATATGCGGACCAAATTCATCTGGCGGAGTCAGGTTAGCTTTGGGTAGCACAACTAGTTATTAGGGGGCGAATACTTTTTTTTTACATAGGGTTGGGTCAATTTGTATGGCTTATTTCCCTTAATGATTGAAATCATCATTTGAAAACTGCTTTTTGTATTTAGCTATGCTATATTTATCTGGTACCAACATTTGGCTAATGATGTGAAACATTTAACTGTGAGAGAAAAATCAAAAACTCAGGAAATCTTTAGGGGGATCATACATTTGTTTTCCAGCTTTGCATATGCTATTCACTGATGGTGTCCGAGGACACACGGAGAGAGGGACAGGGAGGGATAAAGGGATATTTGTCAGCCACTGCAGCAGTGATGTAATGGCCCAGACTCCCCCCACTCCTCAGGCTAGACTCTTTTATTGTCTGTGTTTCCTTCCTGGTTCTCTCTTTGTTTCAATCTCTCATCTGCAATGTTTCCCACCCTTTTTATTTTGGCTCTCTCTGTTTTTGTGACCTGCATATATCAGCATTAAAGGGTCTTAAAAACATGCAAATAAAAACACTGGTGCAAAAGTATCTGCTTATCACACTATTTAAGTGACATCCCATAGGGCCATGAAGTCAGCCCAACCTTTTAATCTAAAACACTTTCAACTCTTCTAGAAGTCCTTTGCTCACAGTTTATGAATGTGTTTGTGGGGATTTTTACGTAAAGGCACCAGTTTGAGTTGAGCTTTGTCTCTGCCCACATAGGTCATACAGAAAGACTTGTTACTGAGCATTTCACATAGAAATAAGTCTGTTCAGACAAGGAATGTTGGTTTTGGTTTGTTAAACATCCACATATTTACATGTTGGACTCACTCTGACTGCAGATATCAATTATCCCATTAATCAATTTTTCTATTGAATATTTTTCTGAGTAATCTAAAATGACTTGGTAGATCAACATATCTCAATAAACAGGTTTTGAAGTTATCTAAAACTAGAACTAAATTTTAAATGCAAACAGCAGACAACCTAGTGCTGCAACTAGCGATTATTTTGCTAATTGATTAATATGTTTACTATTTTGTATTGATAATTGAACAGCAAAAGGTGCTTGATATGAGATTTTATGTTTACAGCATTTGAAGCAGGTGAAGATAAAGCTGTGCCAATTTAGGAGTTCATAATAGAGCATATTTACAGACAACGGTTTTTCATAATGCAACATGTATTCCTTTTTTGTACAGGTCTGGCTTGATTACTAATTTGCTTGGGTTTTTCATTCAGCAAGTGGCATGTTTTAGAGTCTGTATACTCCAGTTAACGATTATTTGATTACTAAATTAGTTGACGATTATTTCAATAATCGATATATCATGGTTCGTTAAATTAATTGTTTCTTTCCTACTCTGCATGCATGTTCCAATCAACTGTAATTGGAAGTTTCATTGGCAGGTGATCATCAAGTTCCTCTTCAGCCTATTACTTATTTTAATTAATGTCCCACTAATGATCAAACATGTTTAAACCCTGGTGCAGTATGTGTGCACTTATGAAAACATTGAGGAAAGCAAAAGCTGTATATGTTTTTGATTGGTTGGCGGGGAGGGATGAACAATTTGTAGCACTGTTGCCTTGCAGCCAGGAGTTCTTCGGTTCAAATCCTGGCCTGGGTCTTTTTTTCACATGAAGTTTGCATGTTCTCCCTGTGCATGCTTCTCTCCAAGTAGTCCAGCTTCTTTGTTGTCATGCACAAAATTCAGAACAATTTCTGTTGCCGACCTTAGTTTGGCACTTGGTGAAATGTCACAGCAGCTCACCCTAAGGGGAAAATCAGAGGACCAAAACAAACATCACAGCAATTCTTCCATTTACTGGAGAAATATGTGACCCAAACATCATTCCCAGTAGGAAAGGTCAAGGAGTTACCCCAACAGAGTTACTTAAATATAGTATTATACCTCATTGTATTCCATCCAATAGTTATTCAGTTTATAGGACTTGAAGTTGTAAAGAAGAATTAGTGCAACTTCAATTTCCCTACAGATTGTTTAAAGTGATTGTATTCTTGGGAATGTGACTGCAGTCCAGCTGAAGATGGATGTCTTTACGCCGCAGCATCATAAAAGCAGAGGTGAAGACCATAACCGGCAGAGCGCCTAGTCATTAACAATTAAAACGCTGCGTCACCACACGACTCGCACACAAAATATTCTATACGTGATACTTTTACAGTATTAATGTATAATCCAAAACTTTTTTTTTTCATAGTCATCAAAAGATCAGCACAAAATCTGCCTCTCTGTTTGAGTTCATTCGCAAAACATGGGATGGTTGCACTTTCACAGCACGCAGAGCGCTTCATCACTGGAAGGACGCACACACACACAAAAACACACACACACACACACACACACACACACACACACACACACACACACACACACACCTGTGCCACCTTCACAGACTACATTAAATGTGGGCTGACAGGTGACTGCAAGATGTGCAGTCTCAGGGGACACAACAAAGCACTTTCTCTGTGCATGTGTGCTTAATCAGTGTGTGTGTGTGTGTGTGTGTGTGTGATGTGTTAGAAACAGAAGCTTGCATAAGGGAAATACAGGACTGCCACACTGGGTATAAAACATGAAGAGAACTCTAACTTTAGTACTCAGAAAATGTGAAATATGCAGTAGGAGAAAGTGGACATAAGTGTGAATGTTATGTGATGTTTCAGGATTTTAGATTTAAGCATCAGTCAGAGTTTTTGATCAAGGACAAAAAATCCTTTGGACAATGAAGCTTATCTAACCTAAATGGTAGATCTAGAGCCATGATTGTGATATGGACGTGTAAAGATGCATCGTGTTTGTAAATTAGTGTTAAATACAGCTTATCTCTTGGCCCACACAAACACATACGTGACTAAATTCTAGTTTGGTTTAAATAAATTGCATCCCAATGCATTTTGTTAGTTATGGGAACCATAATGGGTGATATGGACTTAGATTTTATCACAATATTTTGTAGCATTTATCACAGTAATGATAAAAGTGACGATAAAAAGTATTTAAAAATTAATTTTTAACACTCTTTTGGACATAAATATATCACTGAATAGAGTCAATGCCAGACAAACAAATACTGCTTTAAAAGTAAAACACACTTGTTATCTAATACCTTTTTCTGTATAGCAGTTACCTCAGAGCTGTGCAGTTGTACTCTTTTAATAATACTTTCAAATATTTGTATACTTTTTGATGCCCTTAAGGAATTAAGTAAAAAAAAATTGTTCATACAGAAATTATGATAATTATATATCTGCCCAGCCATGATTGGAAATGATATTGGCGGTATGAATAAAAAAAGGCTAAGAATTTAATCTGGGGGTTGTTGATGGAAAGGGTATTTCATTTAGAAAATCACTTCCAAGTTTTAAATATTTTTAAATAGTTTTTGCACTCACATAGAAAAGCACAAGGTGGAAGCTGTTACACACGCACATTACAAAGTGTTACTTTTCACAAGACGCTCAGGTGCCCTTTACCCATAAAAAAAGGTTACCGTAAAACTCCAAACTGTTCATGTTGTCTTTGAAGCTTGATTCTGGGCACAGGCAGATCTGAGGGAGGGCAGCACTGTTGAGAACATTCATGTTATGCTC
Organism: Fundulus heteroclitus; assembly: GCF_011125445.2. Taxonomy (NCBI): domain Eukaryota; kingdom Metazoa; phylum Chordata; class Actinopteri; order Cyprinodontiformes; family Fundulidae; genus Fundulus; species Fundulus heteroclitus. Next base: position 184,429 of record NW_023396518.1, read on the forward strand.
AGCCTCACAAACAAGAGCTCGATGTGCAAAGATGTTTGTCAATTACATTTACTTTAGTTTGAAATACATTATTTCACATTAGTGAGCACAACCGTCACATTTTTGTAAATCTGTTGTTATAGACAAGTTTCACGGGCATTTCCAGGTTTACTTCCGCAATTCAGCTAATTATGCCAAACATTTCCCATCAGTGTTGTTTACATTGGATGGCTCTAAGATGGGTGCGTTCTAATTTAGTTCTCATAAAAGGTGTTTTTTTCAGACATCCACCCTGCTACAATACAAAACTTGTTGTGATGCAGGATATTAATAGATGTTTACTTTGTAGGCAGTCCTCCAATTCCTTGTACACCAGGGCATGATTTATTGTTATTATTCAGAAAAGTAGGGATATTTTTTGCAATATGAAAAAAAAGATTTAAAGTCCAACATAACTGTCTGAATGAGTCATACTATTGAAGACTGCAGGAAAACATTTCCACTAACTAAAGAAGCACTGAGGAAATAAGCCTGCAGAAAAACACAGGAAGTGAGAAACTTGGGTTTCTAGCAATTCAATTTAAAATGACTTGGATAACACAAACAACACACAGCACCATATATTTAGTAAAGAATTTTGTAATGACCAAATCTTATGAGGTGGACAACATGTCTTTCTCTGGGTATTGCTACTTTTTGGACTCCATCCTTAAGTGCTTTGAAGTAAAACTACTAACTGGATGAATGAGCTAAACACCATTCAGGTTTTCAGATTGAAGCAACAGACAGAATGATTGTGAAATATTTCCCTTTTAATCATTGTGATAGCTAAAAACACAGCTAAGCCTTAAAAAAAAGTTCACAAGAGCTGCTGTTGCTTTGGTGCCCAGTAAATAATGCATTGTACAATTTTAACATATTTGTTCTATCTGGTTTCTGGTAGGGTCCGTTTATTGCACGAGTGTCTTTCAAAGTTTCTGATGTGTTTTTGTATTTCTGGTATAGCCTCTAAACAACCCTGCCAGCTTAAAACTGATAGAAAACTAACTAATAGCAGTCATGGGGTGATAGATAAAGTATGATAAGTAGCCCTTCTGTGTTTTGTCTCCTGGTGTAATAAGTATTGTGTGGGCAGCAACCTGCGTTTTAACCACAGGATATACAGGCCTTGTCCAAGGCCCCCTGTGTATGACTCACATGTGACCCTCGGCTGCTGCAGCGCTGATGCAATGAAAAACAATAATAAAAAAAAAATATATATATATATAAAAAATCAGTTTTCTGCTCTGAGGTTTGCGTCTCTGAGACGTAGGCTGGTGATGATTTCCTTTCCATCACTCCATGGCTCCTATTCTGAGTGAAGAGTGCTCATATTTAAAAATAGTGGAGGAAGTTCTTGCTAACAGAGAAAAGTTGACTGTCAGTCTTTATTTCCTAAGCTGTAGTATCAACAGGAGTCACTCAAACTATAGGAAAAAAAAGACTTGATGATGATTGGATTTTTTTTAGGCTATTTATTTATTTATTTTATTGATAACTCATGGTACAACAAACATCCACTTATGAGAGATCAGTCGATACAAAATTCCGAAGAACATTTATATCAAGCAGATATAATTTTTCTTAGGCGTCTGACAGCAAACATGCTCCACCCTTTCACGGCCACCTCATCAGATTCCTACTGCACATTTACATGCTCTTCAAAGTTTGCATACACATACGTCTACTGAGCCCTACCAGACTTAGGGCTTCACATTCCTTGGTAAGTTTCGGAAGCTTAAACATCTCAATAAGATGTTGGTTGGCTATTTTAAAAACATGTTCAGCTAGTCTAGACTTGAGTATAAAGCTTCTTTTGCACATTTTTATATTAACTCTAATGGCATACAATGTGTCTGACCATATCTTCTTTTCATTTATCCTCCAGATCACCCTTTTTATTCAGTGTGATATGAGAACATTAAGGATATTTTCCAGAATAGGGAAGAAAAGGCTCTTGGCACTAATGACTCACTCAGCAACCCTCATCTGAATGTAAAGTCTATGCTAATAAAGATTTATCATTTAGTACATTTTATTATATCACTGAGGTACTGGCAGCTGTGAATATCAGTAGGAGGAATAGATACAGTTCTCATATAGGTCTATTAGTTTTATGCTGTGTTTAAAAGACATATTTACAAATCAGTATGGGAACTCAAAGGAGGAGAGGTTGACCTTGACAACCTTGTTGACAAGGTCCAACTTTCACAGCACCTTAAAACAAAAGAAAGACAAAAAGCCAAATTCAATAGACTGCAACAGAAAGCAGCACCTACACTAGACAACAACATACCCCAGGAGGAGGCCACTAACATCAATGTCCAGGACAAGTGGGTTAAAAACCTCTCTAGCAGGTCGCTGAGGAAGCCGGAGATGGAGGTACTGAGTAAAGGCCTGAATTTTGCCATTTCCTCCACAAGAAATACCCATTGTGGAACTGATAACGGCCACGGAATCGGCCATCAAGAACAACAATCTGGCTGAAACAGAGGCAGAAAACTCAGGATGAAAATAACAGCTACCCTATCTAGCGCCAAACCACCTCCTTCCAATCTCACACCACAGGAAAGGAAAGCCATAACATCGCTTAGCCAGGACCAAAGCATCACCATATTACCAGCAGACAAAGGAAGATGCACCGTGGTCCTCAACACTTCAGACTACCAGGACAAAATTCACACTCTACTGAGTGACACCAACACATATGAGTCTTTGAAAAGGGATCCTACCAACTCCTACAAAAAGAAAATCACTGACTACCTACAACAACTAGAAAAAGACAAGGTAATCAATCGCTCATCTTATTATAGATTATATCCAGGAGAAGACATTCCATGCTTATATGGACTCCCAAAAATTCACAAAGAAGGAACACCACTCAGACCCATTGTCAGCAGCATTAATTCAGTAACATATAACATTGCTAAACAGCTTGCTAGTATTTTAGCCCCCCTGGTGGGGAACACACCACACCACATAGAAAACTCCAAGGACTTTGCTAACAAAGTCAAACATTTAAAGATGGCACCAGGGGAAACTCTGGTGTCTTTCGATGTCACTTCACTTTTCACTTGCATACCTACATCAGAGGCAGTAGAAACAGTCAGGAAACGTCTTGAACAAGATAGTGACCTTAATAACAGAACTAATTTCACTCCGGACCAGATCTGTACCCTACTGGACCTTTGTCTTTCTACTACTTATTTCAAGTTCAGCGATCAATTTTACAGGACAGAAGCATGGCTGTGCCATGGGATCTCCAGTGTCACCTATTGTAGCCAATCTTTACATGGAAGAAATGGAAAAGAGAGCTTTGGGAACTTTCAGAGGAACACCACCAAGCCACTGGTTTAGATATGTGGATGACACCTTTGTCAAAATCCAGCTAAAAGAAGTGGAAGCGTTCACAAGACACATCAACTCGGTGGACAACAACATCAAGTTTACTCGAGAGGATGCCAAGGACAACAAGCTACCTTTTCTCGACTGTTTGGTGAATTTGGAAGGAGATGGAAACCTCAACATTGAAGTGTATAGGAAACCCACCCACACAGACCAATATCTTCTTTTTGACTCACACCACCCACTGGAGCACAAACTTTCCGTCATCAGAACCTTACAACACCGGGCCGAGCATGTCCCGACTAAAACAGAAGGGAAGCACAAGGAACAGAAACACATCAGAGATGCCCTCCAAACCTGTGGGTACCCTAACTGGGCTTTTGTCAAATCAGCAAGAAAATCCAAAAGACCCGCTGCAGAACATAATGGTGAGAATAAACACAAAAAACATCATCATCCCATATGTTGCTGGAGTCTCTGAAAAAATCAAGAGGATTTTCTCCAAACATAAAATCCCAGTACATTTCAAACCAAACAGGACCCTCAGACAGAGGCTGGTGCATCCCAAGGACAAAACCCCCAAACCTAAGATGAGCGGAGTGGTGTATGCAGTTCAGTGCAGTGAGGAATGTTCTGATCTTTATATTGGAGAAACCAAACAACCTCTCCACGCATGGCTCAACACAGGAGAGCTACCTCCTCAGGTCAAGACTCTGCTGTCCACTTACACCTAAAGGACAAAGGACACTCTTTTGAGGACCAAAATGTTCACATTTTGGACAAAGAAGACAGATGGTTTGAAAGGGGTGTGAAGGAAGCCATCTACGTCAAGAGAGAAAGACCAACCTTAAACAGAGGAGGAGGCCTTAGGTTCCAACTCTCAAAAACTTACAACACAGCTATAGGATTAATTCCAGCCAATCGTCAACTTAACTCTCACCCTCATTCAGGTGATTAAAACATTGTTCCTTTAAGCCAAGCCAATAACAACTCTAACGACTCCTCGTTACAGAGGAGTGGACCAGTTTCGGTCCATTCCGCTGGCTTAATGGTTTTAACGACCGCCCATTACTAAGGGGTGGTCCTGTTTCGGTTGAATTTGCATGTTATCTAAGCCATTACAGGCCTTTGTTTGGAATGGTATAAAGCTTGTTACTCATCATTACTCCAGACTTTTTGAATTGAGAAAGCTTCCGGGAGAGGAAGCGAAACGTCTTCAACTACGGAAAACAAGTCCAGTTGCTTTGTTTTTTACCTTTTTTTGGAATGACCATGACCTGGATGACTGAGAATCTTCACCAGCATCTTTCTGCATGGAGTTTACATGTTCTCCCTGTGCATGTGTGTGTTCTCTCTGGGTACTCCAGCTTCCTCCCACAGTCCAAAAACATGACTGTTAGGTTAATTGGCCTCTCTAAGTTCTCCTTAGGTGTGAGTGTGTGTGTGTGTGCGTGAATGGTTGTTTGTCCTATTTGTCTCTGTGTTGCCCTGCGATGGACTGGCAACCTGTCCAGGGTGTACCCCGCCTCTCTAACCATTGTCAGCTGGAGATAGGCACCAGCAACCCTCGCGACCCCAATAGGGATAGACGTGTTAGAAAATGGATGGATGGATAGCTAGTTCACACATTCTGCACAGAACATATCAATCCAGCCTCACCAATTGGGCCCATCGCTTTAAGCCGCAAGCTTCCTGCACCGTTGTGCAGGTTATGCCTCACTGCTGCTGTTTGCCTACTTCTCTGCAGACAGTATGGTGTTTTTGGTTAAATGTGGAGTTTAATAGTGATTTAAGCATAAGCAGATTAAGATAACAGACGTTGTTTGCTAGAAACAAAGACCGTAGTTATGCATACCATACCAAGTATGACAAGGGTGAAATTAAAATGAACAGAATTAAATCAACACATGCAACAGTTCATACTCAAGTTGTTGGAATTGAATTTAGAAGTTTTAAACTCAGTCTGTACGTTAATTTGTTGCTAAATATCACAAATTCAAAATATCCACCCAACAAATCATTTCTTAATTCAGAGAAAAACCACGTGCCTTTTTGTTTTATAAACTAGAATTAACTGAATCATTGTATGTGTGTAATGGTCACAATGACTCATGGTGAGGCTGTCAAAGAGATTAGTGGAAAATGGACAGGTCTCCCACACAGGAGTAAGGTCTGCAGGTTAAAAGAGACAAAAAAACCAACAATATGAAATGCTCTGTTCATGTGTTTGGCTTTGATGACTGAAATACAAGTTAGAAATAAAACAAATGAGATGTTCAGGCAATTATCAGCTTTATGTTCCTAAGTTCCTTTATGTTCCTAAGTTCCTTGATACCAGTTAATTGTATAAAATCCACAACATGCATGTAAATCATAGGGTTTAGTTACATGGATCTTCTAAAACTCTCCTGATCCATAAATAAAATTGCTCTTCAAACAAACACTATAAGCACAAAGAGGACTATTTGTGCTGGTCTTCCTATTTATAAAATGTTAATTGCTTATCTCACTTTCATATGCATCATCTTACTCACCAGAGTAAAAAAAAAAGATCTATATTTTTAAAGCTCAAGATAAGCCCAGAATACATGTTGCTAATTAAGTGCGACAAACGTTTCAAGCTTTTGTGTAAGAGAGCTTATGCTTTATTCAGAGTTACATGGGTCCAAAGCTTGTGGCTAATTTCTGATCTGTAGTTTAAATACACAGCCAGAAATTGAAGGCAACCGGACTTGCGTTCAGCTTTTGTGACTTCTATCCAGGAGTTCCTGTCAGTTCTAGAGGCTCGCAGTGGAAGCAGCCACCGGCTAGAAGGAGGAGGAGGAGGCTCAACTGCGTGCCTACAGAATTGACAGACTCCCTGACAGGTGTTGAAACATATTCACAAAAACTGAGAGCACGTCCAGATGCCTTTGACTTAAGCCTGGCGTAGCTGCCATGCCTTAGATGATTGATAATATGCACAGGCAAGCTTTAGTTTTGGTAAAGCTTAGACCTCCCAATTCTGATTTTGTCTGATTCAGAAAGGTAATAAAAGACAATATACTAACAGCAATCAAAATGAAAATTTCTAACCCTTTTCACATGAGGGGTCATCAATTAGTGGGCAACACTCAATAGCTATAAAACAAGGTTTTATTTTGAAACATAGATGGAATAACTGCAAGGTTGACATTTTGTCATTTGCGACACATAGTAGCAGTTAGCATGGTTAACTATCTCTCTGCTACTCTATGGAATCCATTTATCTTAGGTTAAATGTATATTGTTATTTAGTTGTTAATGTGGTTTGACTTGGTAGACAAGTGCTTTTAAATGCTTTATCTACTTTATGTGGTGAACCAGAGCAACTGAGCTGTCTTTGTCTTGATGCCTATGGTACCTTATCATAGTTGGGAAAACAAGTGATCTCTGTGTTAAGTTTAGACACTTGCGTATCACAAAAGCAATTGTTGTAAAAATGACAGAAAGCATGTTCTGCTTTAAAACACACACAACTCAGTCCTTGAGGACTTCAACCGGGATTTTATTTTATTTTGCTGTCATTAAAAAAACATTCAGCTCATTGTTATTGAAAATAAATCATGAAGTTGTCTGCATAACATATAAATAATAGATAAAGGGGCAACTGTGGGTCAGTGGATAGTCATATTGCAATCACAAGTTGTGGGTTTACTCCCACCTTCCCCCATGTCACTTGTCAGTGTGCCCCTGGGCAAGGCACTTAACCCCGAGTTGCCAACCGATCTGCATGTCAATGTAATAATGTTTGGGTGTTAGTGAGTTTAATTGCATAAATGTAGCTCTGGTTTTGAGTGCTTTTAGTGGCTATATAGATTCAGTCCTTTTACCTGAAAGACACTTAAAGAGAATAATCAATCAGACTTTATTTATGCAGCAGGAGATTGATAAGCCCACCAAAAAAAGAGACATCTCTCTTTAGATAGTTGTAGAGTAAATTGTTTATTTTTTCTATCCTTTATCAAGGAAACTCTGAATAATAAAAAAGATTTCTAAATATTTCTAAATCTAATAAAAACTATTTGTGGAAAAAAAACAAGATAAACTTGATAATTAAAATAAAATAGAAAAGTAGTAAATCAAAAATACAAACAAGTATAAAAAACAATTCTAGTAACAAAATTATTTTGTGGGAAAAAAACAATGTAAGAATTGTTCATAAATGCTTAAATTACTCTTTTAAATTAAAAGCTAATTTAAAGGTTGACGGAGATAATGTGTGAAATCTTAAGAAATGGACGATATAAAAACATGACTCAGGTTTTAAGTAAGTCTATTAAGAGGCAAAACCTATAGTAAAGAATGCAAAGTTCACCTCCAGATGTTTTACTTCTGACTTTTTGTCTTTTCAAAAAGCATCCCACCAGAATAGTGATAAATAGACCATTAAGAGCTTTACAAACAAAAGTACCTTCAAATCAATCCTGATGGCAACCAACAGTGAACAAAAATCTGAAACTATATGTTCTGGGGAGGTTTATCTCTAATAAATCTGTGCTGTAAATGACATGATATGAGTTGCCTATCTGCTGTGTTGCGTGGTTTCTAGTGGCTGCTAGTTATTTTGCCTCTTCAGCAGTTACTTTTATAGTTTTCATATTCATACCCGATGTTTTCAGGAATGAAGAAGAGGGGTTTTCTACAAATGTTAACTGACTTGTTGTCATTCTTTACCCACCAGGGAGATGTTTGATGCATTGATGTTTTGGAAGAGATTGTTTAAAATGGTATTCCCTGATCTGCTGCGAGAAAATGTGATAGTGACTTTCATGAATATTATCAATAAGCCGGAAGCCATTTAGTGTTATTTTCATATAGAATTTCATACTACAATCATTAGAAACCGTATGTAATGTGATGTCTTAAAAAAAAACAGACATCTGGATTTTAGTCTAGAATGCGGAGTCACGCTCAACAACACAAATCTTAGGTTTTTGACCACGATACCTGTGACTTGACTCAGACGCATGGTCTGGGACTCTTGTTGTAGATCTTTATCTCATGTAATCAGAGTTTTAAGCAAACCGGTAAGCAAGTGACAGACTAGGGGTCTGACAGGTGGTCTGCTGCAGCACATATCGGTGCAGGATGCGGTTGATGAAAGGATGGGTTTGAGATCAGCCAGTCACGTTCACGGACCGCAGGCTCTTAATAGCTCATAACAATCTGTTTGTTAGCTCTTCCTTCATAATTATGGCAACACAGATGTCTCTCCGACTGAAATTTGTACTAAATGACTTTTGGTCATTTCAGAACAAAATAAAATGAACTAACCATCACTACTCTCATGCTGTTAAGACACTGAATCATTACAAAGATGCTTCAGTAGGAAAGCATCCAAATAAAAGCGCTTCCAGTTCTGTTACTTCATAAATCTGACTTTCACTCCTTCTTAGTCACTCTACAGTGCCTCCATCATTCATCATTTTGTTGAAATTTACATTTACATGCCAACATCTTTACTGTTTACATTTGACAAGGAATGGGCATAATGATTAACGGACAAAATCACAGCAGACGAAATGAAAAGCTCTTTCTTTGATTCATAGAGAAATTCAACGTCAACAGGTTTTAATCTCTTGGTTATTTATATTTATAATGGGGAAAATATTAGAAAACAGATAAATATTAAAAGATTAAATCATTAAATGTGTATATATAAATAGTGTATATGTAAATAGCCCTAAGGACAAACAGTGCAGGATCTGAATTAAACTCGCAGCAGTGCATTACAGCCTAGATGCCACATCTCTACTTGGAGATAGATATTAGAACACAAAAATAGTTCTGACTATGTTTTTTCTTCTTCTCTTTATTAACAGGGACAACCGTGAGTATTCATCACTTGGCTTTTACTATTCCTCTGGGAGCCTCATTACAACGTGGTGACATTTGGGGGCGACTTCGATTCTTTGGATCCAACTTGACTCCTCATCCAAAGTCCTTGACCCCCTAAAGAGGTAAGGACATGACCACAAACGGACAGTCTTTTTACAGTCTCAGCAAATAAGTAAACATTTTCACCAAAAATTATCAATTGACGTCAATAGCTGTCAATACAGTAAGAAATGCTTTACTCCTCATTTTGCTGCCAGCAATGCAGAATTAGCGCAACAGAATTAGAAAGCCAACCCCAGCGAAAAGCATTTCACTGCATCAAACTGATCCTGCTCAGACTCACATTTATCTGTCCTAAAGCTCTTGAGATGTGATGAATGTCTGTCAAAAGGGGGAGAAAAATAACATTTAAAGTGCGAGAAAGAGAAGCAGAGACAGAAAGAATGGCTGCTACCTCCACAGATGAAATGGCTGTGTGGGTGGTTGTACATGTGAGTGCATGCTGCTGGGAGCTATGAGTGGGAAGCGGGTTCTGAGTGGGAAGAGGAGAGCTGCTTTAGTGAGACAATCAACACCAAGACCCACTGAAAGGCAGTCACGCTCTCGTGGCTTCCATGTTTTGTGAACCTGCCGAATGACAGTCCCAGGTGTTCAGGCTGGATCTGGTTCTTGAAGATTTGCAGCTGAATGAGGGTCAGTGGATGGATGGAGGATTTTCTTTAGATTTTTTTTTCTCCACAAAATAGAAAATTATGAATCAAATAGTTAAGAGGTTTCATAAAACAAAGAATATTAGAGTTACAACAAGCCAAAAAGTAAACTAAAAAGTTGATGCTAAAATTATGCTAGTAGTTTTTTGATGGACTGTATTGCGCCAGTAAAGGAGTTTTATTTATTTTCAATGTAAATAAAACAAAGTATTTTTCAACTTGTAACATAATAAATGCAGTTGCATGAAGGTAAGGTGTGGAAGGCCCTGGAGCTCTTTTCGTATTTTGTCACATTACCAACCCAAACTAGGGCTTTTATTGTGATGGTGTGTAATATATCAATGCCAAGCACAGTTTAAATGTGCAGTGGTATGTTGATGGTTTTATTTATTTTGTTATCTTTTTGCAAATAAAAATGTGAAGGTCGTGGCAAGCATTTGTATTGAGCCTCCCTTTGTCAACACTTTGTAGTACCACCTTTTACTGCAGTTACAGCTACAGATGTTATGTTTACCCACTGTTGAATGCCAAAAAATTGAGCTCAATCTGATATGATGGAAAGTCTTGACACAGATCCCCAAGTCCTATATTGCCTCTTAACGTTTTTCTCCCTGAACCGATCCATCTATCCTTTCAAGAGCTTTAGTTTCTCTGTCCCTCCTAAATTAAATTATTTAGCAAATAATACGGTCACCAGCATGTGAGAACAATAGGATGGTTTGTTTAGGGTTATGTACAGTGTTAGTTCAACACATTACACCAATTCTTGTATCTCTGCGCTAGCTCCCTGTTCATTTTAGAATTGATATTAAGATTTTATTGTTTGTGTTTACAGCCTTGAATTGGAAGGCTCCTAAATACATCACCGACCTCCTCCAGATTTATTCTCCGGCACGTGCTCTAAGGTCTGAGGGCCATCTTTAGCTAACAGTGCCTAAGACAAGGCTTAAAACCAGAGGGGATATAGCCTTTTCTGTAGTTGGCCCTGGACTTTGGAATACTTTGCCCCTCCATATACGAACAGCTTCCTCAGTTTTAAGTCTTGTCTTAAGACCCACTTTTATTCTTTGGCTTTTAACACTGCGTAGTTGTGTGGTCTTCTGTGTCCTCTTTAGGTTATTTTTTTTTTTTTGTTATGTACAGCACATTGGAAACTTCTTCTGTTGTTAAATGTGCTATATAAATAAAGTGGATTGGATCGGATTGGATTGCATGAAAGCCAAAAAAGTTACATTTGGTCTCTTGTGACAAGAGCACGTTGGTCCACGTGCTTGCAGTTTCTTTTACATAACTTTTGGCAAACTGCAAATATGGCTTCTTATGCCTGTGCAAATTCTCATTTATCCAGGCCATCGCAACAGCAAACAGGCTTAAACCGGAGGCAACCGGACTTTCGATCAGTTCTTTCTGAAAACTTTTCGTCACCTATCCAGAAGTATGTCAATTCTGGTGGCTCGCACATAAGCAACCTGCAGTTAGTGCAATGCTGTTTTTAAAGACATGGAGGCCCATCCTCCTAAGCACATTCTAAGTCAGATGCAAATCAATGACCCACCCGTCACTGTCCTGGGTTGTTAGAAGCTATATCTGTATTTCGATTCACATCACCCACTGGAGCACAAACTCTCTGTTATCAGAACTCTGAGTTACCGGGCTGCCAACATTCCCTCTGGTGCAGAAGAGAAACAAAAAGAACACAAGCATGTCAGGAAATCACTGCAAGCTTGTGGTTACCCAAAATGGGCCGTTATCAAATCAGTAGTGATGGGTCGAGGCGTCATGAAGCGTTTCGACACATTGCCAAACTGTATTGATACTGTGTCGATACTGTGTCACTGAATACTGACACCTGCTGGACCTTAAAAATCCCTACAGGCAAACTGGTTGACAGAGTTAACTGACACTGATTTGATGACCAAGTATACACAATACAATTTAAATCATTGTATGTTGCATTGCATTATTTTATATTTTCATTTGAATTAAACATATATTTGATTTTTTTTAGATACAGTCAATAAATAATGTGAACCAGGATGCTTGTGGACTGGCTTTTTTATTTATTTATTTATTAAAATTTTTTTGCTGCCATGTCCTTTCAATGCTCATGCTCACGTTCAGTGGTTGATCGGGCGCTGTGTTTAGTTACCTGACTAATATCTGTTCTAAAATCGGAAATGCTGAGTATGACAAAGGAAGGAAGAACTCCTCAGAGTAGCAGCTTTCTACAAAGTGTAGATCAGCTGTTTTTTCTGAAACGACGCTCAGAACAAAGACGCACAGCGCAACCCGCCAAACCATAAAGGCGTCTGCCCAACCCATCAGTGGTGCGCTCCGATCAGCACCTGGCGCTCACAGAGCGAGACTGTGGTACACCATCACACCAGAGTTGCAACATGGTTAAAAATTAACCATTATTAACCGTTTTTTTGTTTACAGTTCAGCTTGGATTGTATTTACTGCACAGCATAGCTTTGCTGTGCGCGCTGCTGTGCGCGAATGCACACTCGTGCAGCATAGAGGGAACAGAAACAGTTTGGCGCGTCAGTCAGTTCAAAACAGTTCCTGTATCGGTCACGTGACTTTCCCGTGTCGATACGCGCATCGACACGGGTTTTGCTCTATGAGCTTGACACATGCGCCGACGCATCGGTGTTGCCGGACCCACCACTACAAATCAGCCAATAAAGCTGGCAGAACAAAACAACACAGCATCAAGTACAGAGGAGAAAACAGAGAGACGCAAGAACATTGCCATTCCATTTGTTTAGGAGTTTCTCAGTCATTCAGGAGAATTTTCTCCAAACACAAAATTCCAGTAAATTTCAAAGCTAATAACACTCTCAGACAAAAAATGGTTAATCCCAAAGACAGCACACCCAAACCACAGCTGAGTGTTGTGTCTGTGGTCCAATGCAGCGAGGACTGCTCAGACTCCTACATTGGAGAAACTAAACAGCAGCTACATAAACACATGGCCCAGCACAGGAGGGCCAGCAGCTTGGTGCAATATTCAGCAGTCCACTTGCACCTCAAGAATAAAGGGCACCCTTTTGATGACAATGATGTCCAGATTTTGGACAGGGTTCCAAAGAAAGATGAAAAGAAGCCATCTTGGTCAAAAGCCATCGCTAAACAGAGGGGGGGGGGGGGGGGGGGGGGGGGGGGCTGTGTTTCCAACTCCCCACTGTTCACAGCTCGGTCCTCCAACTCCTTCCACGGAGATTACATCAGCATCTCATTGTGATTCAGGTGACCAAGGACTCCACTCACACCAAGCAATAGCTTGTAACGACCTAGGACAGTGGCGAGTGGGTCATTGAATTGAATCTGACTGAGAATGCGCCTAGGAGGATGGGCCTCCATGTCCTTAAAAACAGCAGAACAAAAAAAAAATAAAATAAAAAAAAAAAACAAAAAAAAAAAAAACAGCAGAACACCAACTACAGGTTGCTCAAGTGCGAGCAACCAGAATTGACAAAGACTCCTGGATAGGTAACAAAATGTTTTCAGAAAGAACTGAACGAAAGTCAGATTGCCTCCGATTTGATCCTGTTTGCTATGGCCTCTTATGGCTTTCTACCATGAATTGCATTATTCTTGCCACAAAACGTGGGCTATGGATAATTTTGTAAGACATTGCACATTTATTATGACTTTTAAGGCATTTCTATTAATATGTGTTGTCAAAATCATGTTGGGAGGAAGTCAAGTATAATTTAAGAAAGTTTTTGTCTTTTTTGTGTCATAAGATATAAACAAATTAAGTAAAGAAGCAAATCAAACAAACAAATTTTATCTAAAATATTTTTTGCACAAGTCAAATACACGTGCATATTTTTCTGTTTAGCACGACTGACCTTATACATATAGGAGAGGTCTGCATGATATAAAGTTAAGCATATGTACAAAGGATTCTGGTTTCTGGATTAAAAACCTGTCTTTCCAGGCAGCAACCTATCTCAGGTATCTGTGAGAACTGATGTCTGTAGCTATGACCACAACTTTGAGAGAAGTATTTTCCATGTTGATGCCATCATACAATGAAAACTGCAATGGAAGATAAATGTGAATGGTGTTTGTGTTCATTTCATTCTGGAGATGTATGATTTAGTGTTAGGTGAGAAATTAATTTTAAAATCTGGAAAAACATGGTTTAGCTCCCTTTTAACTTCTTTCATTGTTTACTCCTCCTCACCGACCCCGGTTTCTTACATTCCATTTAGGCATTAAAACCTATCCCTCCATCATTTATACCTGCTTATCCTTGCTGGTCCTGGGGTGGTGGTGCCCGTCTCTACCAGTCATAGGGCAAGAGGTGGTGTACACCCTGCACAGGTCGCCAGTCCAACACAGGACAACACAGAGACACACAGGACAGACAACATGCACGCACAGATACATAATCAAGGGCTATTTAGAGAAACCAATTACCGTAAAACCTTTATTATTTTGGACTATGGGAGGAACTGGGAGTAATCTGAGAGAACTCACACCTGCATGGGGAGAACATGCAACTCCATGCAGAAAGATCCCTCGCTGGGATTAAAATGTTTTTGCTGCAACGTGCTAATACTGCATGATTGTGCAGACTGCTATTGAAATGGTTTCATTAATTGCTAACAAGAAGGATATCTCTGGGTCTATGCTGCTTAGAAGTGCTCTTTAATGCTATTTTATATCTTTTCCCACATTATGTCTAATATCGATCCACTTTTCCAGAAACTAGAACTGAAAGATGTGCCATCCTGTTAGGTGAATATTAGGTAAATAAATGGAATTAACGTATGTTGATAATAATGAGGATATGAAACATTGTTTTCCCAATGTTAATGGAACAAAAACTGAATTGGGAAAAAAAAAGAACATGAACTCTTCCCAAGCTCAGATTTTAACTGTTTACATGCCATTATTCCATCCATGCAAAACTCGGGAATGAGCAATGATTATTCTCTAATTATAAAACCTATTTCATCTGAGCTCTGATAAAACAACCATTACTGCACATCACCCTGAATATACTGGCTGCATGTTAAAACATGGTAGTGGCAGCAGCATGCCGTGGGGGATGCTTCTATTTAGCAGGGAGCAGAGAATTTGGTCAGAGTTGAGTGGAAGATGGATTGAGCAAAATTCAGGTGTTGTGCTATTACACACTACTTAGGTTTAAGATCCTGTTGGGTGCAACAGTCCGAAATCTCTTTGCCTACAACCCATTTTAATTTTTCCTTATGGCTTGATGGCACAACACAGGGCTGTAATGGAAGAAAACTTGTCAGAGACTTTAAAAGACCCAACACTTGAGAGAAGGTTAGTTTTCCATCAGAATAATGTGTCTAAACATACAACCAGAGCTGCCATGGAATAATTTAGATCATAGCACAACTTTTGTAGAAAATTAAAAAAAGCCATGCATCCGTTTCTTTTTACCTCCCATTAACGTGTTAGTCTATTACAGTGTTGGCCACATCCAGTCCTCTGGAGCTACTATCCTGCAAAGTTTGGATGCAACCCTTCTTCAACACGCCTGAATCAAATGGCTGAATTCCCTCATCAGCATATCTTGCAGCTCTGCAGAGGCCCGGTTGCTAGCCATTTGTTTAATTCATGTGTATTGGAGAAGGCGATTCCTCTAACAGTTCAGCGATAGTAGCTCCAGAGGACTGGACTTGAGCACCCCTGGTATATTACATGTTATTATGTAAGGCTGTTATGTGACGAAATGTGAAAATGTCATGGAATATGAATACTTTTCCGAGGCATTATAACTTGGCATGTGCATGATTTTACCTCACAGACATTAAGTACAGGAACAAACCTTAAACCTTCCTTTATACAATTCAAAAGTTTGAAGAGTACACGAGGACGTCCCCAGTTACACTTTGAGACACAAGGACTTGCATTCTTTGCCTCTGTGACTCCTGCAGCGATATGGCCCTCAGAGGACAGCCCCGCAATGCAGCATCTGTGTGATGTGCATGCGCGTGCACACAGACACAGACACACACACACACACACACAAACACACACACACGTTCAGCGAAATGGCGGCATGTAAAGTGCTCCGCTCGTAGGCGGGAGATGAGGCAACAGAGAGCGCGTTTGTGAGAGTGCTGAAGCCTGATGAAAGGTGGAGGAGTGAGTAGGCGGAACAAGCGTGGTAGGAGGAGGAGGCAGGTGAGGATGAGGATGAAGAAATAACAGGTGGGAAGAAGATCTCTAAGTGCTAAGGAAGAGAAGGAAGCAGATAAGATTGACGGACATGGCAAATGGATTTTTTTTTATCGGCTCAGTCGTTACATTTTCTGGAAAGTCATTTAGCAAAGGATTTTGTGGCTGACAGTTTATTAACTCACTGTTCTTGTGACGGTGCTCCACAGCCATGGCAGACAGTAGTTTTAAAATCCCTGAAAATAAACAAACGGAAAGTGCAACTTACATGATAATCTCCAGGGAACCTTTGACATCTGGATGATGTCAGCATTAGATTTAACTTTTCTAATTGCTATAATTATATTGAAAAGAGGTTCTAAAATAACAGCATGCAATTAGTCTATTGAAAATTTGTCGATCACAGATCATTTGAGCCACTTCTAAAACAATTGGCGTACAATTTAAATTACACCTCTAAGAGTAACCTTGTTTCAGGCACATTCTGAGGTAGTTTACCGCTTTATTTAATGAACAGTTTAACTTTAGTTTTACAGAATATAAACAGGCTTATTACCTTTTATTTTTGCTTCATTAGTGTTGACAAAGAAAAAAGTTTTTTTTTTACTTTAGCACTTTAAAAACCTGCCAGCAGAGATCTGCCTTTTCTACTGAGTTCCTCTGAGAGGTGGCAGATGCTAACCAAATAAAAGATGTAATTTTTTTCAGATTCTCCTTCTGAATGGACAGCCCACTTCTATTTTATGGCAACGAGCATCTCTCCCAAAATGATGAAAAACATGACTGCATGTTTTGTGTAGACTGCACTTTTTACCGTGCGTCTGCAATGGATCTTCTTTTGACAGCAGCTCTGTTGTTTTTGCACAGATTGCGTCTTACTGGGTAAATCATGTCCACAGCCTTCCCAGGTACTGCAGCCCAGTAGCTTGATGATTTTTTTGGGGGCATCCAACATCATATCCTTGTGTCCGTGGGGATGTGAGGTGATAAAATGTCATCAGATTCTTTTTTCAGGATGCATCTCAGTAAATTATAATATTTTGTAAAAGTTAATTTATGTCAGTGATAAAATTTTAAATGGAAATGCATACATTATTCATATTCATTACACACAGAGTGAACTATTACGAGAGATTTATCCTATAAATTTTGATGGCTGTAACTTAGAGCCAAATAAACCCCAGAATTTAGTTTCCTGTTAAAATTGTAATATAAAATAAGGTTACATAAGGAGATGTTGGCCTTCTGAAAAGTATGTTCATGTACTGGTCTGAATATATGCTTAATATTTGGTTTTATTGAGACCTGCCTGTACATTATATATAGTGCCTCCAGAAAGTAATCACATCCCTTTTCTTTTTCCACATGTTGCTATGATAAACAAAATGTTTTTTTTGTTTAAATGACAGAACATGGACCATAATAACAATGCAAAACCATTTTTGTATATGCATACAAGTTGAATCATTTAAAAATAAAGGGCTCATAAGTATCCGTGCCCATAGCTTTATATATTATTGAAGTACATTTCTGTAACAGTTTTTTTTTTTTTTTTTTAGCAATTTTTCCATTCTTCTGTGTAGATCCTGTCAAAGTCAGTCAAGATAGGTAGTCTCAGTAAAATGCTATATTTCATACCCCATTTTTAAGATGTTTGTTTGGTTTTGAGTGCTGGCTCTGGCTTCACCTTTTGTCTCCTGAAGCCCATCCTTTGTTTTCTGGGCTGTGCGCTTTAGGTCGTTGGTCTGTTGGGAAAGGAATCTTTACCTTACTCCGAGGTTCAGAGCAGTTTGGAGCTGTTTTGTCTTAGCTGTATTTAGCCGCTATCCTCTTACCCTCAATCCAGAATAGTCATCCAGTTCCTGTGCATAAAAATATTCCCACAGGATCATGCTGCTTGACAGTAGAAACAGTGTTAGCCTAGTGATGAGTATTGCCTGCTCTTCTCCAGACATGGTGATTAAGTATACACCTTCAGTAAGACTGCTGCTTCCTAGGTGCACAAAGGAGCATTATCACAGATCCTTCCTCCCAGCAACTGTGTGACTTTAGACCAGTTAATGCTAACCCACAAGCTCAAACGGTTGTTTACATCCCTGCTGTTAATCACACAGTTTTTTTTCTCCATATTTCTGTAGATAGTCTGCTGCTGTTTTTATCCACAATTACACATGCACATGTTGTACACTTTCAGGTCACACTACTCAGTTGCATGTGTCATTTAATCTGAGTGTGCTATTTTTAATAACGGTAAAGTATTTGTTTCTACTTTTTTGACTATTTCTCTAACTTACTACCAATATACACGAGTTTCACTATTTGGGTCAATTAAGCATTCTGTCCTATTCTAAAAGCTCACATTTAATTTCAATAGCTCAGATAACTTTGTATTCCTTGTCTCAAGCTGCATATCTGGCTACTCTTTGATGCATTCAAAAAGCATTCAGTTTGGCTGATTGTTGTGGCGCTAAATATTAGTAGCAAAGCAAGCCAATGATGTGTTACTCTGTATTTTATGCATTCAACTCTAAAATAGCATAGCTACATAAAGAGGATAAAATACAAACTTTCAGATTCGAAAATACCCAGCCTTGTTTTATTTGCAGCAGTAAACTTTTTAAAAATATGACTTTAGAGTGCAAGTGGAGCCCACTTTTGGCAGATGTGTGTTGGTCTTCAGAAGTAATAGAAAATGGCTTTTCATCTAAACTTGTCCACATCTACAGTCGCAGCAATTACAGTTACTTAATGAAAACTGGAACAAGTACAAACAAGGCTGATGAGGTCCTGAGGTTTTTTTGGTGACTAAGTGAGAGAGTGCTTATAAAGTGCACAGTTAGAGAACTTCACAAAGTTCTGCACCTTCAAAACAAAGAGTAGTTGTTTCAATTTCTCTCTCACTTTATACTTAAACTGTACATCGCATAAGCCTATTTTTTGGGATTAAATATCATTAAATACTGAAGTAAATGCTTCAGCCCAAATTTACTTCATACACCTGAATACTTGTAATAAAGTACAAAAGAGTAGAGCTTAACTCTACTCATTGGTTCATAAATCATCACTTTTCTTTCCAAGTACAGACAGAATACCTATCAGCATCAACCAACCCCTCTGGCCAGGTGCCACAGGCTTTTTGCCAGTTACAACCGATCTGCTGTCTACCGGGATGCAGAACCCAAATCTCTCATATATTATACTCACTCTGCCTCAATTGTCCAGGCAGACTGTATATTCTGAATCCTGAATCCTGTTTTACTTTTTCTTTCTTGGTTTATATTTGTGCCTCTTTTATACTCATGTCTAAATCTTAATAAAACTGAAATTGTATTTTACTTATGTTAAATGTGGATTAAAAATACAATATATCTGAGATTCAAATGTCTTTCAGTCATTCTATTGAACCAGTGTGACTCAGACAAAGTGTTATACAGTATTTCAAGTTTCAGTTTTTAGTTTGAGTTTTCAATTTTTGCTCAATAGGATTATGGCTTTCAGCTAATAAGACCTATTAAGATTTTTTTTTTTTACAGAAATGAAAGCCTAATGAAAAGTTATGTACATGTAACATCACTTATACAATTGTAATATTTTGTCTGGGTTTCTTTTGCATGAGTTATAGAATCAATGTAGCATATCTTAGAAGCAATCAGCTATTATAATACCACTATGAGGCGCAATTAAAATCCTTAAATTTTCTCAAAAATTGATGGTGCGACTTATAATCCGGTGCACTTTATTTATTTATTTGTGGTTACTCAATGATTTTATGTGGTATAATGTGCTCAACAATCTAATCAAAAGTGCAAGAATGAATTTCTTAGAGATTTAAAGTACAACACATCAGTGTTTTGGGAAAGACTTTGGGATCGAAGTATGTGAGGCATATTTACAACCTTACAACAATAAGCATTAAGCTATGATAGAGCTGAATGCAGAAGCCAGACAGTGCTGTTTGAATTTCATTAACATTGTAGAACATGTGAAGTTGTTTAGTTCTCCAATATTTGTCTTAAAACCGTCTTAGTGCTGCCTTCTTAGGGTTGAACGGTGGCTATTGCTTTTGAATTTACCTAGTGGTTCAAAAAGAGACTTTATTTCCCTTGTGGAGGGCCAAGATATTATTTTGTGTAGATTATAGCAAAACATATATATATATATATATATATATATATATATATATATATATATATATATATATATATATATATATATATATATATATATATATATATATATATATATATATTGCTTCATTTGATATCATTACATGTTCCATGTTTTGGAATAAATGATCTGGGTTTCTTTAATAGCTGTGTGAACCATGACCCTCTGACCGCCATCAGCAGGTAGTTCGGGTAGTGTCGTTCCCATGGACACGACTGAGACGTTCGGAGCGGGAAATCAAACTGGCAACCCACCAGTTAGTAGACGAACTCCCTGACTCCTGCACCACTGTCGAATGGTTGAACTATATCTATATCAATAACTATATCTGTTTATTGACTCTACATAATATGAGTTTGACTTTTTGATTAACTATTTTATGGTATTCTAAGTAGCAGTGAGGAACCTGTACTGAGAAAAAGAACATGGGATGCTCTTTTTTTGTATGGATAGTGGATTGCAGCCTAGTTTCTGTTTAGGATGATAAGAAAGCAATGGGTTCCCATGACTAGAATATTGATGCACTGCACTGCTACCAGCTGTTTTGTGTTAGGCCTTAAGTGCAATGATCATCCTCTTTCTTTCACACAAACTGTAAACCTTACTGTGAACTAAATATACTATGCACTGCTTTACAGATTTTCAGGAAACCAGACCACAGTGCCTTTCCCTCTCCATGAGCCCCCAGTCACACCCTGATCTTGGCCTCCAGTCACAGTAATCTTACTGGGTCTGGAAATTAGCCAGAGCTCAAAGTGACCTTCATCACCAGACAGACAGCACGTAGACAGAGCACAAGGACAGCAGCCTATATCCTGTATTTTATTGCTCTTCCAATATATGAACTGCTTTTCAAATGAGGATTTGCCGGGGAGCAGTGGCAGAAAAATGATACATGACATGTTAGGCACTGTGGAGATTACACATGTGATCATGGACAGGAAAAAAAACTCATTTGTAAAGCTTTTAGCTTTGTACAGTTTTCTTCAAGTCAACTAAGGCTTTACCTTAGTTGTGCTCTACCGTTTTGAGTCATCGTGCTGCATTGACCTCAGACTCATAAAACATTTGACTCTGCCAGGAATTGTATTCAGTTCAGAGGTGTTTTGCATTTACTGGTATCATGTCTACTCTGCAATGTTCTTGTGAATTACTCATCATACTTCTAGGCTTTTTTGTTTAACATATTTGCACAGGCGCAACACACAACCAATATGCCTTAATCATATAGCTTCCGGCTGATCATGAAAGTGCTTGAAGACAAAAATAGAAGCCTTCATACAGGAAAAATAGGAGCAGGGTCATTCACATTTAAAATATTATTTGTTAACTCAATGTTTAGCCCCAATAGCACGAGACAACATCACTGCAGGAGAATGTTTACATGCTGGTTTCTCAGCTTGAGTCTCTGAACTCTGTGTTTTCATTCTTTGGATTATATTTGACAATGCAGGCTTTTATAGGGATGAGTTCCTCTATTTCAGCTGTTGAACATCTATTTGACTTAATGGTAGGGGATTTCAACAATGACCCACTGCCCTCTGCTGGTTAAAACCAAAAACCCATTTCCACCTTTAGGACAAACACAATCTTTTTAAATCAACATACCACTTACTAACACATCTAGGGTCCAAATATGTAACTCCCTGTTGTTACATTAACATTTATACTGTAAGTTTCCCTTTTGAATAATGATACATAACAATTGTCAGATTTTGGAATCCTTTTTTATGGGTTGATGTGTTGTCTGTTTGTCTTTGACAGAACCATGGCTCTCAAGAAGTGGTACAATTATTGCTGGCAATGCTTGGGTGTCTGTAGTGGCACTCAGTAGGAGATTTGGGTATTAACAATGACCAATGTTACTAGCTATTTAACAGTCACATAGAGCAAATAGCAAAAAGAAACCTAAACAATGAGTTGTATGCTCACATTGATCTTTCAATTAAACTGAAATAAATGACTAATAGTCCTACTAATCCTAGCATATACTCAAGTGGATGACAGTGGCCCAGATACAAGTGCCAAAAAACACTCATGATTTATTACATTTACATCAGAAGTTGAAAATAGGATCAGGGATTGACATCAAATCCAACTTTAACTTTTTTTTTCTAGTTGCAAGTTTGAAACCCAGTGGAATTTGGTCTTTTTTTATGCTTAGTGACAAAACAATGCTGCTTTTGGTATAACAAGCTAAGTACATACTATGTCTTTGCATTGTATTTATTTAAACACAAACCCGTACTCTAACTTAAGTTCAAACAGTATTTGTGTGAAAGATTTAGTGACAAAAAATATCAAAACTGTAATTTATTACAGCAGCTGTTGACATATTTTATACACAAAGAAGCCACATTGGACTTTGAGATTGGTGCAAATCCTCAGATTAAGTATTACTGAAAAGTTTGTTTATTTCACTAACTCAAGTGACTGAAACACATATAGATTTAATACACACAGACTAGTGTTTTTAAGCCTTTATTTCTATTATTTATGATGATTATCTGCTTACAGCTCAGCAAAATATAATTTCTCAGAAGATTAGAGTATCTCATTCGAACAATAAGAAATATTTTAATGGAGAAAAACGGGATATTATATTTGGTCCACATTGCCCAGTCCTAGTGACTAAGTAGAATGGGTCTTTGTGTTGTGTAACAGTTTTTTACCAAAAGGAAATGGGAAGAAATTGAGTACTGATTAAAAATGTCCCTGATTTAAAAAAAAAAAAAATTGTATGTGTGTGTCCTGTCTAGCAATGGGGCAATAAGAATTGCTGTCTTAATGCCAAAAAGAGCCCAACACAGATTTTACTTTCACAAGTGGAGTCTTGCTGCTTTCGCCATAGTGCTCCACTTGATTTATATATGAAAAAAACCTTTATTAGGTTGTATGCTGGGACCACCGGAGTATGGACCACCTGGTCCATACCCCCCACCAGGATCCAAGCCCAGATGACCCACAGGCCTGTCCACCAAATTTTCCCTGATTTTCTGACATACATAAAAAGGTAAAGCATGACCGTTACATGGAGGCATTACAATAATTGTTGCAGCAGATATTTGGTTGAAAGCTGTTTTTTCCCCCTAACTTGAGATTAGGATTGTCAAATGCATTCAAATTAAAGATTGTATTTAGTTTGTTTGTTCACATTTTGTTGGGAGATTAGGCCACTGCAATAACATATTTCTAGCGGGGGTGCTGATGAATGTGGAGGTCAATGTACATTATCAGGTTGGAGCTTAAGACTTTCTACCAAAAAGTTTCAACATAATCATTATGACACACAGTTTAAAACATTCTGGACAAAAACTCTGCTACTTTGTTAAATTGGTTCATTACTTTGGGCCCGTAAAACTAATGACTTTCTAATTCTCCCCACTTGTACATTGCTTCGTCCTAATTAACAAACAATTTGTGTTCTTATATTCTGAGCTTCTTTTGTATATTTTATTTCTTGCAATATCTTTTTTGCTCTCATGGTCTGATTGCATAAAAACGTAGTAGTGATGGCATATATATTTGCAATAACACAATTCATAAAGGA
Source organism: Fundulus heteroclitus (assembly GCF_011125445.2). Lineage (NCBI taxonomy): Eukaryota > Metazoa > Chordata > Actinopteri > Cyprinodontiformes > Fundulidae > Fundulus > Fundulus heteroclitus. The sequence continues at coordinate 208,249 of NW_023396518.1, forward strand.
ACAAACAGTATGTTTATTTTAGTTGTACTGTACATCATTACCAGCAATGTGTGAAAAACCTTTACTTTCCCTTTTTTCACATATAACAGCACCATTCTGTTCTTTTCTGGTTATCTGAATATGGTTACACTCTATTAGGTGGTCTATGAGAATAGACGGTAATCGGTGTATACTGTGAATGCAGTTAGTAATGCTCACTGTACCATTGCCTTGTGCTCAGGGTACAGTTATCGACTCCTGTTTTCTCCATTAGGCTTCCCCTCACTCTCAGGATCTCTGTGGACTGCAGAGCTAAATGACAAATTACCTCAACACAAATGCTTACACACAGCTCAGGTACTACCAGCCACTTATCTTCCTGTAAAACCCACCACTGCACCCTTTGTTTATCTCTGCTTCAGCCCTTTTACTGCTGGACTGCGGTAAATTGAATGTGCTTTCAGGGCTAGCCGGACACTGGAACTGCCTTATTAAAAAGTAGGACAACAGTGCAAAATATGAAAGTATAAAATTTGAACTAACATCGGTTTTCTAAATCAATTATGCTTGCATGTAATAAAGAAAACTTGTTGAAAACCCCAGCTTTATTTATGGCTTGTTATATTCCAACAATGGAAATCAATACCTTATATGGCATTTGATGATTATACAGTCATCAGTGTTTACTCCTTTAGCTTCTTTCCCTGATCTTTTGATCAGTTTTGATCTGTATCCACCATCTGTTTTCTGTGAAAATGTGAGGTATAAAGTTTAAGTCACTTAACTATGTTATTAGATTACATTATCAGAGTTCCTATGAGTTAGATTTTGTCCCAGTATGATTAGCTACAACAAAAGAAATTGAGAGTGGAAAATAATTTGAATTTCTATAGAGGATCATTATTCAAAAGAGTATCAGAATTTCTGAAAAATTAAAGTTTTCCTATTGATTTATATTGAGATCATTACTTGACCCTGGTAAGATGAGGAAAAATTTTTTCCTCTCTGAACAAAGATCTGAACACCTCAGCCACAGATCCCACTCCCCCCCCCTTTCATAACCAGTCATTGTAATTTTATCACACATTATCTGTTGTATAAATATGAATGCTATGTATGATCAAGGCTCTTCCCTCGGGATATTGTGCGTGGCTTAGGGTATACAGTGAGTTAAATGGGGCATGCTGAACCCTGAGCCGCCAATACATTTCCAACGCAGGAAGTTGTTTGTGGTTTGTCTGACATGAACAAACGCACAGAGTTTTTGCCACTTTTGTATCTGAACTAACTGCTATTTGATTTTTCAATGCTAGCTACTTGGATCCCGTCATGTATGATTGATCTAAGCCCACCTTTCATCCCCTCAACTCTGCTTGAATGCCTTAAACCCAGTTTCTACTCTGTTCGTCTTTACCAGTTGTTTATTCCACCTGGCCTGCTAGCTGTTCAATTCATTACCCAGCGCACATAGAAATCAATAGTGTTTTATACAGAGGTTGTCGTCTGCCGCCCAAGAGCCAAACCCGACGACTCACCGCCAACACACAAACTTGCACGAGCACAGCTGTAGCTGGAGTCGTGTTGACAGTGAAGCAGCGGTGCTGCGGCAGAGATTACGGTTGACAAAAAGAGATTTGTGAATGTTACTGATGCAGTGCACCCTAAGGCCTGAGCCTGTTCCTTCTCCATTATGTAACGTAACTAATGTTGCAGTTCATAGCAGAACATCCTTCTCTCCTTACCTGTCTCTTCCCTCTCCTCTTGTCTTCTCGCGCAGAAACTGAGATCCCCATTTCTTCGCCCGCTCTTGCCAGCTGCCATCTAGCAACAGCATGGCAGACAGTCGACAGCCAGAAGACGACTCGCCCCATTGGGACCCATCAGGGGGTCAAGAACCTGGTGGCACCCATGGAGCAAACAACTACTCTTCGTCAGCCTACAGGACCTGCCAGCCTGGCGGGGCCCACATGACCACAGCTCCTTACGCTGCCAGGGAGAATGGCATAAATGGAGAGCTAGCTGGAGCTCCTGCAATAACTGCAGGTATGCTCTCAGATTTTCTGTATTTACATTTACCTCTTCAACTTCCCATTTTTTTCACATTACAACCACAAACATTGGTGTACTTTGGTCTTGGGGGGGGGGGGGTGTCTCTGCTAGCTTTGGGCATGTAGAGACTGCAATGATTGTCCATTAATCTTTTCAAAATCTGTAGCACAAGCTCAGGTCTGATTTAATTGAATAAGTTGTATGCCACATGTTGCTGGTGAAGATTCTCAGTCATCCAGGTCATGGTCATTGGAGTTTGGGAGGAATGTGGAGACAGTTTCTGGGATAGGAAGCGAAACGTCTTCAAATTTGTTAAAACAGTTTGTTGAAAATAATTGTCCAATGTACTTTCTGGCAAAGTGGTGGTTATTGGTGCTTCTAAACTCTGTGAATATGTCAAACAGGTGTGTTTTGTGACTTTGTACACAGCTACTGGTAGTTCTATATGTTTATATACATATGGGAGCGCTATCTTTGTTTTTAAATGTAATTTATGCTAGTGTTTTTAGCTGAATTCCATAAACTGAAAAGTGTAGCTACTCATTTTTTGCAAGGTTTCGTGTTGTATTCTTGTATGTGACATTTTCAGCGTGCTTAAGCTGATATTTTGGAGGGTGTCTGCAGAGAGTGGGTTTGCAGCACCCACTGGGGTTACATGCTGTTATTAACAATACTGTAATTAACGCATAAACTATTTCTCTATTCTAGCCAAACCCTGTCCTCGCTCATACCCAGAAGACCAGACTGCTAGCCAGTGGTGCTGGTAGCGTAACTATGGCAACAGCTGCCCTACAATTTGCCAGGGCTTTTGTTCTTTTTGACTGTAGCGTGCCACAGACAAAGCCATTTAGCATGCAGTGACAAATGGCTAATTTAACGTCCCTTCTCTCCATTGCACAGATACCCTGCTTTCACAGATAACAGTACTTAATGATGTTTACAGTATCTCTGAGAGGAACTGCTCCTAAAGTCTTTTTATTCAAAATGCAGAATTGCTGAGTCTTGATCGAATATACAGGACAGACTGTGCATTTCAAGGTGAAAAAAATAGCATTTGCTAATTCTGGAGTTAACTTTGGGTTATTCGTTTTTTTTTATTTAACATAAAATAAACACAACAACAACTGTGTTTACTTTGGACCTTGTGCTGACATATGGCATTGATTACATATGATATATAACAATTAAACAGTAAAGTGAGTTTTGTCACATTCTGGCCTCTCATCCCTGGACATTTTTCTCCAAGATCTGCAACTTTAACACGCTTTTCTTGCCTTTAGCCAGAAGTATTTTTCTATTTGTTGTGCCATAAAGCATTCAGGTACATGCCATGGGGCAACAAAAAAGTTACTTTTTTTATGGGTTTTAGATGCATAATTCTTATTTTCATATCTGGTGCTCGCACATTCTCCATTTTGCCCTCAAGGTCTATAGGTATGAGCATGAGCATGATAAATAGCTAAAAACATTTAAAATAGATGTAATTAGCAAAAATTATTTCTTTTTTCAGATTAAATCAACTCAACTTGACTGCCATTGTGTTACATACTTAAAAGTCTGCAACAAAACAGTGTTTTTTTTTTTTTTTTTGGAATCTTTAACAGATAAGTTAATAATTTCCAAACTAGATGAAACACAAAATAGATGAAACAAATTAAAATAATGCAAATTACTAAATTTGAAGAGCACTGCAGCATTTTTGCATGAAACAAGCTGTGCTGCAGTCCGCTGGTTCCGCCTGTGATGCAATTTTGTTGAATGGCCCGAGTACAAAATGTTTTGGCAGAAGGTGTGAGGTGTTCAGCACTGTCCAAATACTACTGTGGTATAATTCACAAACTTAATTATCCATTTTATATGTTGCACGTTTGCAGTCAATACACCAATGGGCCGAGTACATAATCTTGAGGGGAACCACTGCGGTGTGTGTGATGAATAGCAGATGAAGACTGACTTTATTCTCTCAGTCAAGAACAGTCAGAGACAAGTCAAAGTGTTCAAACAAACCAAGAAACATTTCTCAGTTAACCTTCTAGGAGTTATGGTATTGAATACTGAGCTAAAATCAGTGTACCAGATTAGGGTATGTGTCTTCTTATGTCCAGAGAGACCAAGAGAATACTTTTTTCTGTGTGAAGTTTTGAATGGATATTGAATCTCCTGTGTAGTGGTTGGATGGCCTGGCAAACTGTTAGATATCTAGTGATTCAAGGAGGCTGACTGTCATGTGTGGTTTAGAAAACCACTTCATTATTAGGTAGGATCTTCTTCCTATGGAGTTGTTTGAGATTCCTGTTCTTTGTTTTATAAGAAGAATTGTCAATTCTGTCTGCTTGTTTCTTCAGTCATTTCTTCCTTGCACTGCCTTCCTTACTTTTTCTTTATATTTTCACATTTTCCTTACATTCTTCATTCTTAACTCTTCCTTCTTCTGTGACTTTTTTTTTACCTTCATCTTTTACTGTTTTAGTTTCCCTCCACATCTGTCTTCCTTCTTCCATCCTTCTTCTTCCATCCTCCTTCCTCTTTATTTCTTCCTCTGGGTATTGTTTTTGTTCTTTTTTAATTTTCTCTTTTTTACAGTCTTCTTTTTCCCTCCTTCTTGTGAACAAACTTTCTTTCTCTTTTCCACTCCTATCTTCTTCGCTCCCCCTCATTCCTTTGTCTTCTTTCATCCATTTCGTCTCCTGACTTTACCCATAGTCAGAACATTCTTTGAGCCCAGATATGCTTCTGTTTTTTTTTTATCAAAGAAAAAGCGGTGATATGCTTTCAACTCCATGTTGGAAACCAGAACAGTAGTATAATTCTAAAACTGGGAAGGGGTTAGGAGCAAAGCAAGGTAAAAATGTATGTGAAATGTGGTCATGTAGCAAGGTTCAAACAGAGGTGCATTTATGTTATTTATTCTTACATTTAGAAAGAGGGCATTCCCATGTTTATTGCTCAATACACACGTATATAAACAAGTACACAAGTATATAAAACTGCTCTCTCACCCACCCCTCATACTCCTGAGCCGGGTGGGTGGCTTCCATTTCTCAAGCTCGGTCCTCTACCAAAGGCGTAAGAAGAAACCTTGAGGGTTCTTCTTAAGATTTTAGCTGTTCCTAAGTTTGCACTGTTCCGGGCTGAGATGTCTGATGTTTCTCCAGGTATCTGTTGGATACCTGCCACTTCTCCATACTGAGGGTTACTTCCCCGAGTGCTCCAATGACCACGGGCACTACTGTTGTCTTCACCTTCCAGGCTCTTTCTAGTTCTTCCCTGAGCCCTTGGTATTTCTCCAGTTTCTTGAACTCTTTTTTTCCTGATGTTTCCATCAATTGGGATGGCCACATCGATCACAATGGCTGTCCTCTGTTGCTTATCAATGACCATAATGTCCCGTTGGTTGGCCATTATCATCTTGTCTGTTAGTATCTGGAAGTCCCACAGGATCTTAGCTCTGTCATTCTACGCCACCTTAGGAGGTGACTCCCATGTTGACCTGGGGGTCTCCAATTGGTATTCTGAACAGATGTTTCTGTACACTATTCCAGCCACTTGGTTATGGCGTTCTATATAATTCGCTCCTGCTAGTATGGTTTCCGGGGCCTCTTTGAATAGCCTGCACCTGGGATCTTGCCTGTTGTATGTATGTAGGTATATACAGCCAACCACTCCACTTCCTATTGATCTGCCTTTGTATATGGACAGCAGTGACATTCTGAGGTACATAAAGATTTTTGATGAGAGCTACACAAGGTCTTCAATAGACAAAAGTGAATGAGCTGTTAAATTTTACGTAGAATACATTTCTACCAAGGCAAGGCAAGGCAAGGCAAATTTATTTATATAGCACAATTCAGTACAGAGACAATGCAAAGTGCTTTACATGATTAAAATATTGGAAAATAAAACAGAATAAAAGCAAGTAGGGATAGTGTAGAAACAAAAAAGAACATTTGAAAACAGTAAAACATTTTAACTTGAACATTCAAAGGCAATTCTAAACAAATGTGTTTTTAATCTCGATTTAAAGGAACTCAGGCTTTCTGCACTTTTACAGTTTTCTGGAAGTTTGTTCCAGATAAGTGGAGCATAGGAACTAAATGCTGCTTCTCCTTGTTTAGTTCTGGTTCTAGGTATGCAGAGTAGGCTGGAGCCAGAAGACCTGAGTGGTCTGGAGGGTTTATACGCTGATAACAAGTCTGTGATGTATTTAGGTGCTAAGCCATTTAGAGATTTATAGACTAACAGAAGTATTTTAAAGTCTATTCTCTGAGATACAGGGAGCCAGTGTAAGGACTTTAGAACTGGGGTTATGTGCTCTACTTTCTTAGTCTTAGTGAGGACGCGAGCAGCAGCGTTCTGGATCAGCTGCAGCTGTCTGATCCACTTTTTAGGCAGACCTGTAAAAACACCGTTGCAGTAATCAATTCTACTAAAAATAAACGCATGGATTAGTTTTTCCAGATCCTGCTGAGACATCAGTCCTTTAATCCTAGAAATGTTCTTCAGGTGGTAGAAAGCTGACCTTGTAATTGTCTTTAGATGCTTTTGGAGGTTCAGGTCTGAGTCCATCACTACTCCCAGATTTCGGGCCTGATCAGTGGTTTCTAGCTGAAGCGACTGAAGCTGTGACCTAACTTTTGATCTCTCCTCTATTGGTCCAAATATTATTACTTCTGTTTTGTTTTTGTTCAACTGAAGAAAATTTTGACACATCCATGCATTGATTTCTTCTAGGCATTTACTCAGTGCTTGAATTGGTTCATAGTCACCTGGTGACATGGTGATGTAGAGCTGTGTGTCGTCTGCATAGTTATGGTAGCTGATGTTGTTATTTTTTATTATCTGGGCTAGAGGGAGCATGTAGATATTGAAGAGGAGGGGACCCAGGATGGACCCTTGGGGAACCCCACATGTGATTTTTGTAATCTTCGATGTAAAGTTACCTACTGATACAAAAAAGTCCCTGTCCTTTAAGTAGGATTTAAACCAGTGGAGAGCTGTAGCAGAGAGGCCGACCCAGTTCTCCAGGCGCTCTAACAGAATGGAGTGATCAACAGTATCAAATGCTGCACTAAGGTCCAATAGTACCAGCACGGTGGTTCTTCCACAGTCTGTATTTATATGGATGTCATTAAACACCTTGATAAGGGCGGTCTCTGTACTGTGGTGAGCGCGGAAACCTGACTGGAATACGTCAAAGCGGCTGGTCGTTGTTAAGAAGGTGTTTAATTGTTGAAATACAGCTTTTTCAATAATTTTACTGATAAAGGGGAGGTTTGAGATGGGCCTGTAGTTCTGGAGTAGAAGTTTGTCTAAATTGTTCTTTTTCAGCAGTGGTTTGATAATTGCTGTTTTTAGGGACTGGGGGAAAACACCTGACTGAAGGGACGCGTTTATTATCTGAGTCAAATCAGACGCTATGCCAGGAAAAACTTTTTTAAAGAAAGCTGTGGGTAGAACATCAAGGCAGCTGGAGGAGGAACTTAGCTGCTGAATGATCTGCTCTAAGCTTTTGTGGTTTATTTCGCTGAAATGGGACATTTTGTCAGAAATAGTTCCAGCTGAATAAAGCATTGGTTCTGGTGTTGATATGGTAGTACAAAGTGATCCTCTAATTTTTAGGATTTTTTCAGTAAAGAAGTTAGCAAATTCGTTGCAGGCCCTGGTGGAGTGGAGTTCGGAAGTCACGGACACAGGAGGATTTGTTAGCCTGTCAACTGTGGAAAATAAGACACGAGCATTATTAATGTTTTTCTTGATGATCTCAGAGAAGAAAGATTCTCTTGCATTTTTCAGTTGTAAGTTATATCTGTAAAGTCTCTCTTTATAGATGTCATAGTGAACCAGGAGTCTATTCTTTCTCCACCTGCGTTCAGCTTTTCGACATTCCCTTTTTTCACTTCTAACTGATGGAGCATTTCTCCAAGGAGATTTTTTCTTCCCGGAAAAAAACTTCACTTTGACTGGAGCAATGCAGTTAATGATGTCTGAGACTTTAGACTGAAAGTTATCTACTAGCTCATCAGCTGAGTTGCAGCCCAAGGTTGAAGTATCAGAGTAAGCTTGAATAAAAGTTTCCGCGGCATTGTCCTTAAAGGTGCGTTTTCTTACGATGTCCCTTCGGCTAAATGAGTCGCTGGTAATTATGCTTTCAAAGGTAACAGAAAAGTGATCGGATAAGGCAACATCAGTTACATTGACCTGTGAAATCTTTAGACCTTTAGTGATGATCAAGTCTAAAATATGTCCCTGTTTGTGTGTTGGCTGTTTAACGTGTTGACTTAAACCAAAGTTTCTAAGTGTGTCACACAGTTCTTTTGCACTTCTGTCTTCAGGGTTGTCAACGTGAAAGTTGAAGTCTCCAACAATAATTAAACAGTCATAATCAACACATATCACAGACAGCAGGTCACTAAAATCATTAAAAAAGTTTGATGTGGACTTAGGAGGCCTGTACACATTCAGAAACATAGTTCGTACCGGGCCCTTTACCTGGAGAGCCAAATGTTCAAAAGAGTCAAATTTTCCTAAAAACACCTTTTTACACTTTAGTGAATCATTAAACAATGTTGCTACTCCTCCACCTTTCCTTTGCTGTCTGCTTTCACAAAGAAAATTGTAGTTTGGAGGAGTCGACTCCATCAGTATAGCTGCTTCACTAAATTCATGCAGCCATGTTTCTGTTAAAAACATTACATCAAGATCATTGTCAATAATGAAGTCATTAATTAAAAGGGATTTTCCTGACAGAGATCTAATATTTAATAAACCCAGTTTATATGACTTAGTGGTTGATGATGTCTCTGTGACAGGTTGCATCTGACAGTTTATGATTTTTAAGTATTTGTTCCTGTTTATCCTTTTGTTTTTCTTATTTCTGCCACGTATTATCACAGATATTCCATAATCTCCGGCAAAAGGCCCCGGCTGATGCTGGGAACTCTCATGTCTGATAAACGTGTGGCCAGGGCCCAAACTGTATCACAGCGAAGTAATTTGGAGTTCCTCAGTACCAGAGTGTTCTGTGATACGTGGAGGAGAAGGATCTGAGGCTCTGAGGCCTTTGGAGAATCCTGGTTTATTCACAGCAGAATGGCTATGTGGAGAGGATGTCATCTGTAGGCCAATCTTAAATACTTTGTTCATGTTATGAGAAAATTCCAGAAAAGGAACTTCTGGGCTTTGTGGAGAAGAAGGGGAGGCAGGTCCAGTCTGGACCGGTGTTTGTGAAGATGGAGGTTCTTGGTCCTTTCGTTGTCCTGCTGAGATCTGGGATGAATCGTCCTGTAGCTCTGACAACGCCTCATTCTGTGTCATCTTTCTGGCCATCTTTATCTTGGCTTGTTCGGGCTGCACTGGGCTTATCTTTTGTTTTGGCACTGGATGTTCCTTGTTTTGGGACAAAGCTGATGACGCATGGTTCACAGAATAGAAGATGTTTGAAATCAGCCGTTTTGCACCTGACCTATTTAGAGAGAAACGATCTCTGTTGAACAGATGTCTTCTTTCCCAAAATATGTTAAAGTTGTCTATGAAGGTTACAGTTGTTTCTTTGCATGTTTTTTCCAGCCATTTGTTTAGCATCAGAATTCTGGAAAAAATCTCGTCTCCGCAGTTAGCGGGTGGGTGAGGCCCGCTAAGAAGAACCTTGACATTCAGGCCATCAACAAGTTTCAACAAACGAATGTAATCCTCTTTTAATACTTCTGATTTTCTTATCCGGTTGACGTCCTTCAGGGCTTCAGCATGTATTATGAGGTTTTCCAAGGTCGGACGTTTTCTCAAGATCCTTGGAAGGTCTGTCTGAAGGATGTCTGTTAAATCAGACACCAGGCCACAGTTCCCATCGTTATAAATCAACACCTCTGTATTTTTCTTGTTACAGAAATGTTTAATCCCCCTTACAGAACCATTGCATAATATCAGGGTCCTTGGCCCTGTGGCATGTCTTTTCTCTGATGTCTTAGAACGAAAATCGTTGACATACCTCTGGTTTTTGTCCTCCTGGGTCACATTTTGGAGCGGAGCGAATCTGTTTCGTAAAGGAATTCCAGCATTTCCAGCAGGTTTACTCCTATCATTTGTTGTGGGAACAGCCCGCTGTTGTTTTACTTGTCCTGGGACATCTCTCTGTAGTCTCGGCCAGTTTTCTTTGTCTAGGCGTGGGGTTCGTTGGTCCTTTGGTCTTGCACCCAGAGTGGTCCAGGGATTCTCATTTTCCTCAGGGAACTGTTTGTTCGCTGAGTCGCTGGGCTGGTGGTCACCGCTCGGAATCACGGGCAGGGTCGTATCATTTCCATTCGCGGCGTTTACATCATAATTCACTTCAAGTCGACAGATTTTCAGTTCCATAACAGCTATCTTCTGTAAAAGCTTGTCAAAGTCCATTGTGTTGAAGGAAGGCATCTTTTCAAAATCCAAATCAAAAAATAAGTAAAAGAAAATAAAAAGAAAATAAATAAATAAAAACTAAATCCAACTTTCTGTGGTTTAGGTTAGGAGATAAAAAGGAGATAAAAAGTAAAAGGCAGGAAAATGCAAGCAAGCAGAGAGCAGAGAAAAAAGCGTCCGAACAGGCTGAGAGGCAGATAACTATGTAGGGAACAATACAGTACCCTACATAGTTATTCACTCACATGCTTAATTTGGCAAAAGTTTTTACACCGGATGCCCTTCCTGACGCAATCCTCTGCATTTATCCGGGCTGGGAACTGGCTGATGACTTGATGATAAATTACGCAATAACCTATGAGATGTTCAAAGTTTGAGATAATTCTTTATAATGTCACCCTGATTTATTGACCTGCCTGATATGTTCTTTGGTTTTCATAATGTCTGTTGACTAATATTCTCTAAATAAACTGTGGCCTCAAAAACCTTATGCACTGAGATTAAATTGTGCTTAAATTAACTATAGTTGATAACTGTCGAAGTGCATAAGGATAAATTGAACTGTCTGAACGCCATGTCTTATCTTGCATTCACTTTGTAGAGGTGCACTAATTTGTGCCAGTCTATCACATAAAAAGATGTGCAAAAGATTTTGGGGTATAATTATCTTTGTAGGGCATTCACGTGACTCCTTAGAAACTATTAATCTGCAGCATCAACACAAGCTCCTCTTTTACATCAAATCATCAGTAATAATAGTTTGAATCTGTTTATCAAGATTCTGTCAGTAACATTTACACATCACTTCTGCAGCTACATGAAAAACTGTTTGTCTGCTTTGCATCTCGTTGCATTTCATTAGCATCTCCTCAGAGCAGGACAGAATATTGGCTAAGTGGGGCAGGGTGGGTAACAGAAGGGCTGATGTTGGTCCTCACTAGGCCCTCTCTCCCTGCGAAAAGCTCTTCAGTCGCTGTGAGAACCAGTGAAGCACAAAATTGTCCTCTTGACTTTTCTGCAAAAGAAAGTTGAAAAAGTCAGTCAGCCATGTTATGAGTGGCCAGGGAAAAAGAGAAGGGGAGGACAAGGATAAAAAAACAGTTGGTTATTAAAAAAGAACTGCCAAATAGGGTTGGACATGCATTAATTTGGGAGTATGAGGAACTTTGCTTTGACTGATGTCCTTTTCATTTAGCTGGTGCAACCGTGTGTGCTACTAAATGCACCCCTCAAAAAATAAAATAAAATTCTGTCCTTATAGTCTTTGCAAAATAAATAATCTGTCTATTCTTTTACACTAAATAGGCAATACTTATAGAAAATACTAACACAAGTAAAAGGAGACTAAAACTGTTAAAAGGTACTAATGAAATTATGAATAATATACAATCCAGAATGGCTTCTGCTGTAACACTATAATGTAGTTTATCGAGATTTTCAGTGAAACAGGGATTGATTAATTCCTGCTTGACCAGTCCTGACCAGTGAATTTAAAAACATGCTGAATGTTGAACGTTGTTCCGAAAGAGCATTAGAATTGGCTTTTATCTGCACCAGAAGGTCCAAGCTTTACGAAGAACAGAGATCAGCCAATAAACCCTGATTGCTGCATCTGTTGTTGCTTACATTGCTGTTGTCACTGAAAAAATGATGTCAATGTACACATGCCATTATAGTACAAAATGGCCATTTTTCCATTGCCCTTAAAATCATGGGGCTTTTGAGAAGCCTGTAGTTTTTCAAATCCTGGGTAGCGTTTCCATACACATTTACCCGGCTAATTTCACTTTCCTGAGCTTTGGTCTCTCAAGCAACCCAGTACTTTGCTCTGTGCTCCTGGGCTTGTTGAGTGGGCAGGGTTGTGTGCAGCAATAAAAACTGTCCGCCACAAGGGGACAGTAAGGAGCATTAAAAAGATGAGGAGTTTACAAACCCATCGTCATTTATCACAAAAACTTCTTAAGATGTTTTTTAGGAGGGAAAGTTCACCTCCAAACTTCATCTTTGCAGTCAGTTCATCAGGAATATGAACCAATTTTAATACTGCTCGGATCTGCATCTCCCGGTGTCTGTCTAAATCAGATCCCCGGATTTAGCCAGGTTCTCTCATCTTACTCACAAACTTTTGTCCGAGTGCACCGGCACTAGGACATCAAACCACCCTGTCTGTTTAGTGTGTGTCTTCGCACGAAGAACGGTTACTTTCTGTGGTAGAGAAAGCGGCTGAGTTCTGCTCAGCACTTATATCATTGCGTTGCCAAGGCAGAGAGGAGATGTACTTTTTTTTAATCTATTTATACCAACACGAGTAGAAAAGACTGGACCCCGGCGGTGCGGAATAGGGTTGGGGTGGTGTAAAAGGGGCTAAATATATGTGACGCCATCAGTTGCGCATTAACCTCCTGTTTCCCTGGAGTCTGAATGAGTGGCAGCATGTGAGTGGCAGGATATAGATGCAACTTCTCTGCCTTTGTCTGTTTGACCGCTGGTTTCTTGCCGCCACCCGCTGGACCGGAGTGGTAATGCAGTTTTTCTTACAACGTCCCAAACGTCACTGCGGCTGTTTTAGATAAATTACCTCTAGCTAATGGAAACATGAAAACCAAAAAGCCCCAGACTCTGGTTTATCCTGGGAAACCAAAGCTTGGGGCTTTAAATCCTGGGGCTTTTAATGGAAAAGGGGCTAATATCTTTTGGAGCACAGAAGGAAATAAAATTGAAGAATTTTTCTAATTTTCATGTGAATTTTGAGCAATTTTTCAGAATATCACAATAAAGAGAATGCACATCAGACGTGTTTCCATTTACTGGTTTGTAGGGAATTAACCAGGACACGCACAGTGTAATGTCGTCACAGCAGGAAGTAGATGTTGCTAACTAGCACGGACCACAGATCAGTAATGGAGTGAAGCTTTTATTGGACGTTCCATTTTTTTTTTTTTTTTTACGGAGGGGACTTAGAAATGCTCGCCTCTCTTCGTCGGTCCACATGCACCTGTTGTTGCTTCCACACCTGTTTTTATTTTTATTTTTTATTAAGCCAGTGGCTTTCTAGTTTGTTACTATGGAAACTATTGACCTTATACATTTTGGTTGCCTGTTGTCATCAACCTTGAGATTACTCATGTTCCCTCTGTGCCCTTGCAGACCTGTTTGTGTAGTGATTGGTGACTCAGGGCTTACAGTGATGATTTCTAAGATAATCAGCTTTCCTGATGTAAAAGTAATACGTTATATTTATACACCGTTGATTTTGTTCATGTACATAGTGGGCAAGAAGCAGTTCATATGATTTGTAAATCAAAGAAGCTGATTGTGAGATTCCTTTTTGGAAAAAAAAATCATCTGGCCAAACTCAGTGAAAAGGAAAATTTGACTTCTGGAACTGCTGCCTCAGCATTTCCAGAAGTTACGTTCCAGACAACAGACTGTTTATATTATCAGCCTTTCAATTATTATCAAACCACCGCAACTAAATCAAAATCAATAACCGTTGTATTATCATAATGGGCCTTCATTTGAGTAATGGCTGCTGGCTGCACTTTGAGACTGTACATGCAATTTTTCATGAAAGGGAAGATGAAAGGAAGGGTGCTAAGCGTTCAGTCTGGTGTAGAGTGCATTTGAACAAGGAGCATTGGAAGATCTATTTTTTTAATAAATTGAGTGTTTTAGTATATATATATATATATTTTTTTTCTTTTATTTTACCTTTAAACAACAAAATTATTTGTATAGCCCCCCAACATCCTATAGCGTCTCTGCATGTGTGTAATACTATGCTTAAGTTTAAAAATGTTAACAGCATGGTATTAAAACTTTAGCAAACATAACTGACCATCAACTATAAATTCAAGTTTAGAAAAGTAGAAAAAGAAACGACAATTAAAAAGAACAATTCAAACAAATATGTATTTTCAGCAGTTTTTTTTAACCAATGTAAAAGCACTGAGTGGGATTAACAAAACCATATTTCCCCTATTGTTGGAATAAAGGATTTTCCCCTGGAAACACTGAAAAGATAGTGCAGATGTATTTCTTGCTGCTGTCAAAAATGGGAGATGTCTGCTTTGAGTTGGTGAGTGGGCAGCGTTAAATGCTCCCGGGAGATTTGTGTGCATGTGTAATTGTGGGAGTGTGTATTGCTGCCAGATTCTGTGGTGTGTGGGTGATGCTGAATAGAAAAGGATTCTGAAACAGCAGCATTTTAAAACTATCACACCGACAGTCAGCCCTATAACCCCTGCAAATCAAGGATTTGATTGGGAGGTGCTGCATGCTGAAGTTTTTTTTTATTTTATTTTTTTTACATAAATCTAAAGACGTAGATTTTTCCCTCAGCAGCATCTGCCATTTAAAATGAAAACTGCAGTGGGTGTTTTGTGCCTCAGTCAAAGGTGAAAACTTCAAATGGACGTTCTTTACATCACAATTCTCTTGAGAGGTCTGTTGTGTGAAGGTATAATCATGTCTTTACGCTGATAGTTTGGTAGAAACTGGGGTGAATCTGTGGGATTTTCTCTTTGTATTGTCTTACTGATAATTTTTTATTTGTTGGCGAGGGCTGGCATGCAGGTAACTACAAGTCCTTAGCCGCAAGAGGAAACGGTAGGAACCCTAGGCCATGGTGTGAGGGAGGGTTAAACATTAGACAATCAGGCACCCATATGGTTCAGTTTAATAAAATGCAACAAAAAATGTACTTGTTTTAAAGAATTACACGTATTATCTTGGTTCCCTTTCTCTGAAGATAATAGCCTTGCATAATGATACTCAAAGTCTCAGCAGCATTAATAAAGGTCGATGGCTGTTTTTAATAGCTTACTGATAGGGCCTAAGGGGTGCCGTTTGGTGAAAAAAGGAAATAAAATGATCAGTTCCAGCTCAAACAAGTTTTTAATTGCTTATTTGCATATTCAGTCCAGGGGGGGGAGTGGGCACCCCCTGCGCTGAGCACAATGAGTAACTATGGCTGGAAACCTTAGGTGGCTGATGAGTTTAGGAATGGGTTTCATTAGGGTAGTAGGTGTATGTTTTACCATTTGTGGATTCGCAGAAGCAGGTGCTTGTCCAGGAAACCTTTCATGCATGAACCGTCACTGTTGATGGAGCTATTTTAAGCCCTTTTTTACAACTCTTCTGTCTCAGGTTTGTGTAATTTGATTAAATAACAACCATGCGTAGTATGAAGTAAATAATGGTTGTGTGATATCCTCCTAGAACCTGCCAGGGGCAACCTTAAGGCTTTGATATAGCAGCTATGTCGTTTGTGCACATGCTTATTTTAGTTGTTTTTTTTCATACATTTTTTCACTTCACTGATTCTGTGATATTTCTTTGAAATAATGTTTTGCTCACGTTGTGGCTCTGTGTGGTTGTCTATTATCAGAGCAAGTCTCGGCACGAATTGTGCAAGAAGTGACAGCGGAGGCAGTGGCGGTGCTAAAGGGGGAACAGGAGACCCAGCGGCTGCCATCAGGTGAGATGTAAATCCAAACCCAAAGTGCTGCACAGGAGCAGCAACAACAAAAAAAATCAACACTCCTGTGCAGTTGTCACACAGATTTGGCAGTGAGTAAGGGTTGGGGCACACTGTGGGCAGCAGTCCAAGGATTCAAAGACCCACTGCCGCAGCTTTTAGTCAGCAGTTCTCTCACCTGAAGTTCAAAAGTTCATCTATGATATGCCATGTCAGAGTCTTTTTCAGTGCTTTGCAGAGGTTTTTATACACTTCCACTTTTTTCCTCATCTCGTCTCATTTAGAACCACAAACCTCAAACGTATTTTATTGGGAAGTGTATATAATGTGAAGTAGAATGAAACTGATAGATGGCTTTTCTAAATTAGATATTGAAAGATGTGGCATGGCTTTGTGTTGAGCAACCCAGGCTTGGTGCATTGTAAAACCACATTTAATCACAGTCACAGCTGCAAGCTTTTCAGGGCATGTCTCCTCTAGTTTTGCTCATCTAGAGAGAGTTTTTTTTCCTAATGCGAGTGGAATCAAATGGGTTTTGGTCTAGACCTGTGGCTATTCTATCCTATGGTTATGCTTTGATCTAAACCTCTCTTTTGGACGTCTGATTGTATATTTAGATTTGTTGAACCCTCGTAGGTTGAACTGTGTTTCTTTCAAGAGCGCCCTGTGTTCAGCTCTGTCCATCTACCCTCAACTCTGAACAACTTCCCTGTCCCTACTAAAGAGACGCATCCCCGAAGCATGATGCTGCCACTACCACGTTTCAAGGTGGAGGTGTTATTTAGGTTGATGTGTAGTTTTTACAGCTTGATTGCTCTCCTCTTTAGGTGGATTAGGTGGATGGCCATGTCCTGGAAGGTTTTCAAAATGTGCTGTGCTCTTTTTAATTTTGGGAGGACATATTTGGGAGGTTGTTTAAACCTTTCCACAGCTTTATCCTTGTCCTATTGGTTGCATTTCTTGGTCCTCGTGAAATTGTGTTTACTACAGATCTCAGACAAAACTTCTGAGGCCTTGTTTGTACCGTTTTGTAAAAATGGTAAAATTTTTTACAATTACACACTTCGGTGTTAACCTGACAACAGCCAGCTGCATGTCTCGCTCCGCCTAGCTCCACTCACATACATCTGGGACACCGCCATAGGAATTGCCTTTACTGAAGGCTGGGCCTTATCAAAACTCCTTGCATATGATTGGATAAGCCACTTGTCTGTCATCTTTATCGACGTGCTATTTCAACCACTCACACCGAAGCTAACACGTGACGCTGATGAGACCGACGCAGGAAAAAAAAAACTTTTTTTTTTTTTTTTTATGTGTTTGCGGCTCTAGTGCAGGGTTTCCCGCAGCGCTATCTTGGCGAGCCGGTCCGCGGAAAAGGTGTCGTCCACCCCCAACGCCCCCCAACCCCCCCCCCACTCCGCAACACTGTAGTGGCACGCGTTTTATTATTGACAGTGGGCTGACAGGAAGAGGGGGGAAGACAGGCGGCACAGCGCCGCGGGTTGGAGTCGATCCCGGGCCGACCGCGTCGAGGACTAAAGGCCTCCCAATATGGTTCGCGGTAACCGCTAACCGCTCCGGGGTACGCGCCCCGGAAAACAAAACTTGCCAAATCCGGTCGGGAGAAGGGCGAAAACATGGTTTCCACCAACAAAAGCCTTCAGAGCCGTTCTCTGATGTTCTTTTAATGAAACAATATCAGATAGATTGGACAACACAGAAGAAATAGCAGCATCAATGCTAACGCTTGCTTCCTCGATGCGAGCCGCCATTGTTGTTGGAATCTCACGGTGGCTTCTCCACTACGTCACATCCATGAAACACCCGCCCTGCGTCCTGATTGGCCAGACCAAAAATTTGGTTGGGGAAATCACTTTCAATGAGCGATGTCCCAGATGTATGTGAGTGAAGCTAGGCGGAGCGATACATGCATCTGGCTGTTGTCAGGTTACTTCGGTGTAGGTCTAGCACACAAATTCTCAATATTATACATTGAAATTTGCTCTTGTTGCGTCAAAATGTGAAAGGAAAGTTCAGAGAGTATGTGGACTATTGGAGGGCATTGCACATGTTATCAATGAAGCTGTATACATTACTAGAATACTGTATTTAAAGAGTAAGCAATCATCCTATGTGAATATACACCTTATTGCACAATGAAGAAACTGGAATGGTGAAACATTATTTTTTAACAGACTTGAAACAAACTGCTTTGCCATAGGTCTGTACGTCCTACATTTAAATAAATAAGCATATTAAATGCACCGTCTTCATTAGATTTATATACCTGTATACTTGCCTCATCTCCTCAATATGCCTCTTTGCAGTTGAGGATACCACCAATTTGCCTCCCTCCCCTCCCCCTTCACCTGCAGCTGAACACTTTGGTCCTTTGGAGCAAGGTAGGCCAAGAATAAATAGTGCATCATTCTAATAAATGAGAGTAAGGTCTCCTCCTTTCCCTTGACTGTACCTTTTTTGGGGTTGTGCATATGCACTATCCCTTACACAAGAGTTTCTCCCGGCCTCCAGTGGGACAAGCAGCACTATGATGCGTGTTAAGTAAACCAAACCTGAGCTGCGTAAAGCAACAACATGTTCTTCTTTCTCCTGTCATACATTTCCTGTGAGATCCTGACACCTCTCCTCCATCCTATGCCTGGAACTTTGTCATTCTCAATATCCTCATTTTTATCATCATTCGTCCAGAATGAAAGAGACATTCACCCACATCAACACCATGTCGTTGCAGGTACAGTCTTTTTGTACAATCCTCTTCATCCAAACCCATTTTCTAAGCTCCACGTGTCACTGTCTTCCCACACACTAAAATCAACCATTTTAGGTAATCCTCCAACTTCCAGATAATTGTCCTTTTGGTTCTTTTATGTTTTGCATGTATTTAGTCATTGTGTTTTCTGCTCATTGTCTCTTGTCTTACTTTTTTTATGCGTTTGGCTGTAGCTACAAGTCCAATATTAGCTCTTTAACAAAAAAATCAAATGTAAACCCAAATACCCGAAGGGATAACTGTAGTTAAGGTGTAGAAAATGGCAAATTGAATTAGATAGATGTAAAATACATGGTATTGACTGCAAAGCTTTTGGTGCCTTTTGATGTTGGAAGATTGTGACCTGTTTGTCAGAAACAGTAACTACAATTTTACATGTTGCTGTCTGAAGTGTTATTGTTAGCTGTTTTCATTCCAGTTTGCCAGATGGACTATCAACAGTTTGCTTGTTTTTTCTGTGACAGTAAAAAGGGCTATTGTAATCTTGAAAGATGGTTGAAAAATAGTCCTAAAGTGAGGATTTTCTATCTTCAAACCTCAAAAGTATAAGCCCTGCAGACATACAGGTGCATCTGTCTGCAGGGCTTATATGTAAATAAAAAAGTGAAACTCATAGTTTTTCAGAATCTCAGAATATAACATAAACCAGTAAAAATGGATTTTAACACAGAAGGGTCAGCCAACTAAAACGTTTGTCTAGTGACTATACAATAAATGCATTCCATACTTGAAAGATTATTTTGCTTAGATTACTGCTTCAGTGTGTCGCGTTAAGGTAACTTTATGCTCGATGCTCGTAGGTTTTGCGCTGAAATCAGACATGCGGACACAATGTCTGCAGCATTTATGCTCCGTGCATCCCTTCCTCTGAAGTAGCACTATTCTCCTAGACTCTAGAGGGCAGCACTGAGCTCCTACGCCAAAAGCGTACTACACCCCACTAGAGGTAGAAGTAGAAAAGTTGTTTCCAACATTTAAGCCTCTTGCCTTCTTCCAAGTATATTAGCAATTTCTGGCCAGGAATTGGTAACAATTTCTTAATCATGGTGATCTTCTTGGGCAGAATTATAAAGATTATCTATATTTACGAACCTCCAGCAAGAAAGAGGGCTTGCTCGTCAGCCATGTTTTCCGCATGGCACTGTCCGCTTAGTTAGATAGTTTCCTAGGTTGGCAGAGTGGAAACTTTCAGCCGTGCGGAGGGTGCGTGGAAGCCAAAATGACGTAATTTGGCTGCGTGGACCTCGCAGGTGCATCAAGCATACAGCAATCTTTATGGAGGTGATCATCTTCTGACACAGCTCAAGTGTTAAAGGGGACATAGGGGCCGTTTAACACTTCCTTTTCACATTGAAATCATTCAGTTGTGGTGTATAAAGTGGATTGGCAAAGCTTTGCTCTGAATTCTTTGTTGTTGCCCCTCTTTCGCTCCTGTTCTGAGGTTAATCTGAGAGCAACTCATTTTGGTGCGGCCTCTTTAAATGCAAGGGAGGGACTTGGCCCCCGCCTCCCTCCAGGCCACAGAGCATTCCACTCCACTCTGTTGCGCTATTTTTCTATTATGCTGGTTACCTGACTCCGCCAGATAGATTTGCTCCGCATATCCATCTGGAAACCTTCCGTTGAAGTAATTTTGGGAAGGGGCGAAAATACTGGTTAGCTGATTGGCCTATGTTGGTGATAGACGGGCCAAATAAACCAATCAGATTCGTCGTCGCTCTGTTACGAGCGACGACGACACAACCACAACCACAAGCCAAGCTACTCTTGCTGCTGCAGGTAAAGGCTCGTTAGCTCAGCAAAGAAATACTCTGTAATTCCGATAAAACTTGCTCGATAGCCGCGCTAACGCTAGTTTCATCGGCTGAAGCCGCCATGTTCTTTAGACTGAATTGTCGCTCCTCGTTGCGTCACACCTCAACCCGCCTCAAAGCCAACGCTGATTGGACGTTCGTTTGGTGAACGGCTCCAAATTTTCTTTAACGGAGAGTAGCCAGACTGATCTGCGAGTGAAACCTTGAAAGCTCGCGAGATCAGGATGGTCACACGAGGCTATTATACTGGGGGACAGTGTAATGAATTGTATGGGTTAATGCACCTATAATTCCAACATTTTCACTTATCCACTTGCAGCTTCAGCATCCTTTAGCTTGGACTACAAAATTGCAGAGCAAAAAATAAGAATGCGGGAAACACAAAATTAATAAGCCATAAGTCCATGGCCTTGTTTAGCGGCTCTACTGCAGATACTGTGACATAATAATAAAAAAAAAAACATAATAGAGAACAGATAAAACTGAAGGGCTTGAAAATTGTCACCCAAACAGAATATAAAAATATATATACACAGTACCTGGAAAGACTAAATTAAACTTGTCTGCACTGCTATAGACTCCAACTACACAACAAATGTATTTAGGACTAAAAAAGTGGATTTTTCCCTTTAAGGAAGCTTTAACAGGAGATGCTAGCTCTGTCTCTCATCTTTCTTCTTACCTTATTTCAGACTAAGTTACTGCCTTGTAAGCACATTTTGTCTTTAACTTGCCCTTGATGCATAATAAGCACCCATGAATAAGTTATAATGTATTTACAGATTAATTAAACATATCTATAAACTATTTATTAGCAATTACCAAATTATTGTAAAGTGGTACTCAATAGTCTATAGCTTCTTTATGCCGTTTAGGTCAGGTGGCTTTGCCGGCCAATCAGGCGCACTAAAACCATGGTAATTTTACACATGTATTGGTAGCTTTGGTAATGTGGGCAAGTTACCTACTGGAACTCAGCATCTCCATAAAGCTTGTCAGCAGAAGGAAGCATAAAGTGCTGTAAAATATCCCGATACACAGCTGTGCTGACTCTAGATTTGCAAAAGCAGAGTGGACCAACAGTAACAGATGACATGGCTCTGCAAATCATCACTGACTGTGTAAACTTCAGACTGTTAGACTTCAGGGAACCGATTCTCTGCCTCTCCACTCGCCCTCTATAATCTGGGACCTTTATGATCCAAATGAAAGCCTAGATAAGATGCTTCTGACCTTGTCACTTGTTCAGAAGCTGATTACACTAGGACTGGGCTAGGACACTAGGACTGACGTTTAACACGAGTGTGTGTGTGTGTTAGCTATTGAAGCGCTGACTCATCAGTCGTCCACACTTTTTGAATCGCCTACAAATGGGTTGCGTGGGTTTTGCTTCACAATTCTGTCAAGGCTGCAGCTATCCCTGTTGCATGCATACCTTTTTTCAAGCACACGTTTTCCGTCCACTTAACTTTCCAATAATATGCTTGGCTGCAGCACTCTGTGAACAGCCAGCTCTTTTGGCAATTATATTTTGTGCTTCACCTTCACTGTGGAGGGTGTCAGTAACTATTTGCTTGACAACTACCAAGTCAGCAGTTTTCCAAGTGATTAAGGAGATCATAACAAAACATTTCTGTGTTAAAAATCTTTTTTATTGGTATGATGTAAAATTTTCCGAGAAATTGGATTTATTATTATTTTTTATTAGCACATATGATGATCAGAATAGATTATGATTTTCACTTTTTAATTTGAACTAATGAACCTTTCAATGATACCCTAAATTATTTAGGTGCACCTGTTGGTCTTATTGACTGGTCTGAGGAAAGAAGGTTGAGTTATTTCAGAAGCTGTTGTGTTTTGTGTTAGAGTTTAGCTAAAAGGGTTTTCTCTGGTTTTACGACAGCCACTACTGAATAATAACAAATATTGATTGACTTTAATTTATGTT
The DNA here is from genome assembly GCF_011125445.2 of Fundulus heteroclitus. Taxonomy (NCBI): domain Eukaryota; kingdom Metazoa; phylum Chordata; class Actinopteri; order Cyprinodontiformes; family Fundulidae; genus Fundulus; species Fundulus heteroclitus. Next base: position 230,703 of record NW_023396518.1, read on the forward strand.
TCATAACAATAGAAGGAAGCAGATCTATTCATCAAATTGTGCCTTTTTGGTAGTTTTAGATAAAGGCTGGCCCCTAAAGCTTTGACTCGTTTGAGTTGCTTGTCCACTTGTTGCTCTGTGTGTTATGTGTCTGTGCCTCTCAACCAAGCCTTTTCTTACATTCTTTTCCTCTACTAAATCTTTTTTTTATATTTTGTCTCCAATTTTTTTTGTTGTTCTTTTTAATATCAAACCTTTTTGTCTGCAAAAAAAATGTCCATCTTAAAAGTAACCTGAATAAATCCCTAAATCCAACAATCTAAAGGTCCACTGCTGGCCAAAAATAAACAACTTATCTATAAACTATTTAGCATGACCTGTTGCTAGGCTGTGTATGTATAAATTTCATAATTTCCTATTATAGATCAAAATTAATTGAACAAAGGGTAATTTATTTCTGCAAGCAATTACAGAATTACATATGACGAAGAGCTTATTTTCCATTTGAACAGCTTTGTCCTTTCCCTTCCTTAACATTTTAATTCATGTGATGCCAAAAAACACCAAAAAGCATCAATTCTTTTTGGGAATATATATTTATACACCACTTTTTATTGGACCCCCGAAATCTCAAAATTAACCTTTAATTTAATTAAACTTGTATACACTTTTTTGACATGCAAGTCATTACACAGGGTTCATGCAGGTATAAATAGCATCAATGTGTCTATTTATTGGCACCCCTTTCTAAGGTTGGAGCATACAGAGAAGACTATAACTCTTTGCACAATTGATCTAGATTGTCAAAAAACCAAGGTCTTCCATTATACTCTCTTTCCCTCAGCTCCCCATTAGTCTTCCTTAGGATTTATATCGGGGCAGTGATAATGAAGACTTGTTCAGTAAATGTCTGGTGCTGACCTGCTGTTTTGGATCATTACTACATTAAGAAAAATGTCACTTTACTGGTAGAAACCACTCAGTTTCTGGCTTTCAAAGCGTTTATGATGCCTCACACTCTTAAGAAAATGGCCACAACATAGGATATTTTTTACACATATTTTGTTTCACACCAGACCCAGCTTGAGCGTTGCTGTAAATTTGTGTTTCCGCCGACCAAAGTGCTTATTCCACTTGAAGTCCCACAATTTTTTGGGATAGAAGGACATGAAAGTCTTTTCCTGGCATCACTACCAAAAATGACTATTCTCAATATGGAGAAATGGAGACACCACTATGCCACTTTTTGCTCCCGATAAGTATGGCTCAGTGTTTTTCCGACTAAATAACAGCACAAAAATAAAGGATTTTGATAAACATATCTGCGGTAGATTTATGTCTGGGGAGCAAAAAAGGATTCTGATACATCTGGTGCAGGAAAGTATTGATAGTTAGCAACATTGACTGAATTCTGAAACTCAAATCTCCATGGCCATTTCATTAAAATCCCTTTTAAGATGGTCATTCTTTGTGTTTTCTTCATTTTCTTCCTTTATCCTTTCCTTCCCTTTCACTGTCTCTCTTTTAGTCTGTGTGTCCAAATTTCCCTGCAGTTCTTCTCCTTGTGTCTGTCTTGTTCGTAGATGTAGGGGATGAGGAGGAGGCGGGCCCTCTCCGCCGTTTCCAAAATTCTCGGGAGAGGTGCAAGTTCCTCGCCCCCTCCATCTCAGTTTCCGTGCCCGAGGACGACCCCTACCACTCCGACGAGGAGTACTATGAGCACCCATTGTTCAGCCCAGAGTGGACGCACTCGGGCGCTCGCCCCACAGGGCACGCCGTGGCCTTTAGACAGATTGAAGGTGAACCACGCATGGTTCCTCTTTGCCATTCTCCCCTTATCTCCTCGCTCCTTCGTTGTTTTCCTTTTGTGATATTACCTTCTTCCTTCATTCCTACCTTCTTTTTTGTCCTTCCGTCTCTCCGTCCTTCAGTCCGTCTCCTCGTCTGTCTTGGCGTGGTGTCCGTGTGTCCGTGTGTTGTGTGTCCACTCAAAATCTGACATTTTTGTTTAAGACTCATACTTTTTACTGTCATTCATTTTAATCAAAACAGTTGCTAGCTGTGGTTGCCTCGCCATTAACTCCAGCACAAAGCACTGATGTGTATAAAGAGCGACAATGTGTTCTTGTGAGCCACTCAGTGAACATTTCCATCAGTTACATTTCGGCGCAGAAAGCTGACTCTCAGGACATGGAAGCTCCATTGCTCTCATAACTGTCTGAGAAACTGTGCATAGCATTTATGCACAAAAAAAAAATCCCTTTGCCAACATCCCAATCTTGTGCTAAGATTCATTCTTGGAGATTACCCCGATTTCTTTCACTTCGGTGTACAGTGCATCATCACCACTCCACACATTATCACACAGTAATAACACTATCAGTGTGGCAACAAGGAAGACTTTCAGCTCCAATACACACACACACACACGCACACACACACTTGAGATGTAGTTCAAAATCAGAGTCTGATATGTTATTTCACCTGGTTCAGGTTTTGAATCTTTTCTCACAGCAACTTTTAGATAAGTGGGAGTACAGAAACTGAGCCTCTTGGTTTATCGAACGCAGTTTAAAAAGCATTTTATTGCACACAAACAGGCATTTACTAAGAATTAAAAGAATATAGGACTACAATCCCACAGCCACAGATTTACTTTAACTTTCTGAAAACACTTGGTGCAAAACTATCATTGCAGAGTTTCTTACTTGTTTATTTAGTAAAAAATAAGAAAAAGATGCAGTCTTTTTTATTGTGATTATTTGCTGCTAATATGGTCAATAATACACGTTTGACTTTTAGTAGAGCTGCTCAGATCCATGTTTTAGTTTTTCCAGGTAGATCGCAATTTAAATATCAACCGATTCCAGTATTTTCCAATCTAGAACGCATGTACCTTAACACGTGATGGCCATCTTTGATCATCATGATGGTGTATATGCAAATATAAATAAACATAGGCACTGTCATTTAAACTAATGCAATCCATCTGCTGTTGTCTTGATTTAAAATGAATAGTTACCAAATGAGCCTCTGAATGATTCTTTCATGCCTACATTCAAACCCTCATTGATGAGCTGTTAAATCTGAATCCCAGTGACTCAGAGGAAAGGAGGACTACAGTGGTTGTAAGGAGGGAACAGTAGTTTAAAAAAACTGGCATGTAAAGAGATGGGAGAAGCCTCCAAATCCAGTGAAAACAAGTGATTTGATGATGGTGACACCCTTCGAACAGTTTTTATTACCTTTTGTAAGTAATTAGTGTGTTACTGTCACTAACTAACAGCAACACTAACTATATTTTTTTAGATTGTAAAAAATACTGCCTTACGAAATTTTCCCAACCGTCTACTAACATTTTCAAAACTTCCCAAAACTCAAAAGATGAATCTAAAGATACGTTCTGCCTTCCTGTTAGCCTTCCTGTTGCTGCGGATGCTCCTTGCCGCTCATGCTTTGAAATCTGGAGTTTTCTTCTTAGTTATTGTTACAGTCACAGGTAGAAAACACATGACATCTACCATGTGTTCTTTTCTTTTTCAACTCTAAAAATCTTTTTGAAAAAAGGGTGATTCTGATCAGCAGTGACAGTGGGCTTCTGGACCAAGCTCCAGCTATATAGTTAAACTAAGTCATCTGAGAGATCTAGAAATTACAGTCTGGTGATATATCAGAAACATCTGTTTATGTAAAATTTCTGACATCAGCATGCGTATTTTATTATTTAAGTGTGCAATTGTGTTTGGCTGTAGAATAGGTCATAATATACTCCGCAGCCATGCAGATCCTTGGCGTCTGTATCAGTGGCCTCAGTCTCATATTTGATTCATGAAGGACGTCAGTATCAGATTTGATACAGATATTTGATCAGATCATGCACATCTCAAACTCCTAGTTTCCTTAGTTTGTATCTTATCTCAAAATCATCAGCAACGTGGAAGGATCTGTAGCTCATTTACATTCAGTGGCTATTTCTCAAACCTTACTACTACTTTAGCAGTCAAGCCAAATTTATGTATAAAGCACATTTGAAACAGCAACAATACTAAATTAAGTGAGAAAATAATATCGCACAGGGAAAGCCAGTAAAAAAATGGATTTTCAAAGGTGTTATCATTATTTTCTAGCTGTTGTTTTTTTGTTCACTTATTCAGTTTTCTTTTAAAATGGTACATCATCACAGGGTCAATGTCTTTTCTACATGTGTCCATCCTCCTTTATTTGGACATCTGAAATGAAGAGGGAATCTCTTTTGTATCACAAAAGTAATCAAGGCCCAGCAAAATGAAAAGCATTGACCATAATAAAACTGTGCCAAAAGTGACACAATCCAATTAAAAGATAAATCACTACATAATTATTTATAAATACCAAAATTAGAATTAAATAGGGGGTAAATGTATTAATAATTAAATTAATGGAGTTTGTTCTCCCTGTGCATGTGAGTTCTCTCCAGGTACTCCAGCTGATAGGTCTATAGCTTCAAATTGCCCTTAGGTCTGAGTGTGTGTGTATATGATTATCTGACCTGTGCGTCTCTGTGTTGGCAAGTGATGGAATAGCGACCTGTCCAGTATGGATGGATAGATGATTTATGTATTTACATATTTACATTTGTTATACTGTTTTACAACTTTTCTATGGCGTTATGTGACTTTTGGCTGTTAAAATAATAGATTGTCAGTCAGGGTCAATAATGCTATAGTTGAAGGGGTTAAACCTGGATCTGATTTGCTTTGGAGGCTGAAGAATTACATACCAAGGTCTATTTCATGAGCCAAACTGATAGATTTTTATCTATGTTATGATGTACTGCAAATCAGGAACAATAAAATTGTTATAAGATGAAAAATGTTTTGATCTTTACGTATAATCTAATCGATTTATCTTTTTTAAAGCGTTACCAGCTTGGGTATTTCGTTGTGTTTTGTAAATGGGCATTTCAAAATTCTAAATGATATTTCTTACATGGATAAAATATATTCATGTAATTTGTTTATCAATTGGATTGTGGCACGTTTGGCTCTGTTCGCAGTTGCATACATACAGTTTAATCAGATCCACAGTAAACTCTCAAAACATATTTCTTACTTTGAAAACCAAAGCCACGTTTTTAACATTCATCTAACATCCCTCTGTCTTAAAAATCTCTGCTCTTGCTGTATTGTGTCAAAATCCTAACTATTTGGGTCACCTTCTTACAGAGCTGAAAGTATCCCCTCATAAGTTATGTTCTTACATAACCCAAGTCTGTGTTGCCTGTAGTCTTACTGTGTGCCCCCTTTCACCCTGTTTTTGAGAAGAAGAGACCATGGAGGCTCTTACAGCTGAGTACGAGGAGGAGGAGGAGGAGGAGGAAGAAGTGGAAGAGGAGGAGGAGGAGAGTGCAGAAGCGGCAGTGTCCGAGGCAGCTCTTGATGAGCAGCAGTGGAGTGGGGAAGAGCCCGAGATGGACAGCCCCAAAGCTGAACCCTTAGATCAGACAGAGGCCTTAGACGAGGCACAGGATGTAGACCTGGGGCAGTCTGAGGCGGCTAGTGCTGCCACAGAAAGCTCTGTGGACAGAGAGGAGGAGGAGGAGGAGGAGGAAGAGGAGCAGGAGGATGCAGAGGGTGAGGAAAGCCATGACACAGGTGTGTCCTGCCCTCTGCTCTCCTCGCCTGCATGTTATTGCATTTCCCACTGTATTACAAGGCAAATGTGTCTAAACGAAAGTAAAAAAAAAAAACATAAGCATTATGATTCAACTGGAATGGCAAGTAATCCTCTCTGCGCTCTGCTGCGGCTGCAAGGCAACACAGGCTTGTTGGTGAAAAGAGTCCCATTGTTCAAATTAGCCTGGTTTTCTTGTGTGTCGTCTCTGCTCGTCGTTCTTATTTTCTCGCTGTAGTTTTTTGGGGCCGGCCGTTTCGTGTTGGTATAATGATGTGACGTGACGCTAAACATGACAATGCTTCTTCTTTTTTAATTTCATCAGCTTATAAGCTTACTAGTCTCTCATTATGTTTACACATAATGGCTTGGTGCTGGTATGCCAGTGCTGCACATTTTATGTTGCCATGAGTCATAGGGGATAAACATGCATTGCCCACTTTTGCCATCGGTCTGAGTCCAAAGAGTTTATAGGGGAGCTACGTTTGGGGTCTCTCGATCAGTTTGGTGAGGTGTTTGGAGAACCGTACATATTTCTAAACAATATATCATTACAGAAAATGCAAAAGTATATTAATTTACTTTTTTCCTCTCAATTTGTGAGTGCCAACATATGGCATTTCTCTGTCATTCGATAGAATACAAGTGATTATTGGATGATTCAATTATATTATTAAGACATCAATGAGCCAAAATATTCACATACAGATATCTGAGTAGGTATCACCTCTAACTTATGCTTAAAGTACAGCGATGATTTTCAATGCATGACAGAGATGCCGTATTCTTTGTCATTGATTTCTGATGCATGGTTATTCCTTCCATTTCTTATAACCGTTTTCCCATAAATCAGCATTACAGTTGCCTCATGCCGGCTCCGTCACGCTCCATCTCATGTCTTTCATCCATCTGTGACATGGTGGGCCCTCACTCTTGCCGTACCTCTTCAGTGATGGCTGTATCATTGTGCTGTAAGTTTCTGAAGGAGAGCTTTGCCTCGTTGTGTGAAAGCTTTCCCAGTGACCGGCTTATAAACGATCCCTGTTCATAGCATGCTAAAGCAATACTTTTTTCTTGTGCGAAACAGAAACAGTCAACTTACAGATATCTTTACAGCTTTAAAGATGGACGCAGACAAGCAGGACAGTGAGTCCATAAGCCCAGACAGCATCGGATCAGAAAAGCGCCCAGAGGAGTTTTTTGAGCCCCAGATGCAAGGATTCTTTGCTGGCGAACGAGTTGTACCGGAGAGCCCGACCATGGATATGCCATCTTTTGTGCCTCCAGATGTTCAAACCCAAGCCAAAGATCCAGTCCGGACTCTCACACTTCAGCCTACATACGGCGAGCCAATCACGGTCTCAGAAAAACAGCCTTCGGTGGAGGTGGTGGAGTTCAGCAGCATCACTGCTCCTTCTGATTTCTCTTCGATGGGAGTCAAGGTTCAAGGAGGAGTTGAAACCGGAGAGGCCACTGACAAATCAGGCATGTCGGCATACTTTGAAACCTCAGCTGTGGAGGTTGAGGAAGGCACAGAATGTAAGGGTGAGGGTTATTATGAGCTGAGTCGATCTGGTGAAAAGACAAATAAAGATGATTCCAAGTCCCAGGAAGTCAGCTACAGCACACTGGCAGAGGCTAAGGATAAACCTGAAACTAAAAAGGTTCCACCTGGAGACTTTGGTATGCCTGCAATTCCTGATAAAAGCAATGAATGCAGGCTTTCCCCTGGTAAGCTCGCCTTAGAGCAGAGGAGTTACTCGCTTAACATCACCATAGGAACAACAGATCAGACTGGACAAGGCAGGCAAAGAAACTTCACCCCACTGGCCACTGACATCATGTCACATACAAGTGGAAGTCTTGATGAGTCAGCTGACTACCTTCCGGTTTCTACACCTTCAGTAGATAAACCTCCATCATTCCCTCCCCTTATCCTGGAGACCGCAGCTTCTGTCACATCAGATTCCTCTTCCCCTCCGAGAACCGCTGAACATCCATCAAAAGTCAGTCCAGAACCCGAATCCCCTGAATCCCCTGAGCCAAATAAAGAGTCTTACAAAAACGGATCGGTGATGACGCAGGACTTGCCGGAAATGCTAGACCTTGCAGGCACCCGATCGAGACTGGCCTCAGAAAACACAGACCCCGAAATAATCCAGAAGAAGTCACTCAAAAACGATGACCCTACTTTCACCGATGACCCTCTCGCTAGTTTGTGTTCAGGGGAACTGAGTCCCGGCATAAGAAAGAGTGATAGCCAACTGGAAGAGATGGGCTACTGTGTGTTTAGTGAATATTCAGGGCCCATGCCATCCCCTGCAGACGTGCTTAGCCCTACCAACGCCTCCATACAAGGCTTTACCCCTTCTGTTTTGGAGGAGAAAGTGGCTGAGCAGGCGAGAAAATTAGCAGTGAGAGATACGTCCTTGGAAGACAAGAGCCAGTCATATGGAGGCGCTGATATTGACGAGGGGGAAGACCAAAGTCAAGGGGGAAGAAAGGATTCAGTCGAAGAAAGCAGCAAATGCAAAGCAAACGATCAGCCAGCAACACACGTGAGTGAGACACCTCTCGCTCAGCTGAGCGAGCCTTTTGTGACACCGACGGTCACTGTGACTCTCGAGGAAGGTGAGAGGTCGGCCAGTGAGATCGAACGCCAAGCCAGTGGCGAGGCTTCAGTGACAGAAACTGAAATCGCCGACTACGAAAGGCAGATCCGCAAGCTGGAGATGGAGGACAGGCCTCTGAGTCTGGAGGAGGAGCGGGAACTGCAGGAGCTCCGAGAGAAGGTGAAGCTTGTGCACCAAGAGGCCTATGAGGAGGTGGATGCCGAGGACGTTTACCAGCTGACCGGCATGGCCAAGGACCGCATCGCCAGACCGGTGAAAACATCGCCTACTTCATCTGTAGAAAGCAACATCGATGATGACAAACTGCTTTCCCCAGTACTCTCACCCTCAAAACTTAAACAAAGGGAATTGTACGGCTCACCCAAAAGATCAGCTTCGCCTGTGTCAGTAATAAACAAAGATGAAAGGGATGAACAGGAGAGGAAAATGAAGGAAGACCAAGAGAGGGAAGCAGCTGAGCGAATAAAGAAAGAAGAGGAAGAAAGAAAAATGAAGGAGGAAGCAGAACTGAAAGAAAGAGAGGAGCAGGAGAGAAGAGAGAAGGATGAGGCAGAAAGGATATTGAAGGAGGCCGAAAGGCATGAGAAAGAGCTGAAAGACAGACTGGAGAGAGAAAACAAAGAGACAGAGGAGAGGGAGATGAAAGAAAGGGAGGAGAAAGAGAAAAAAGAAAGAGAAAAGAGGGAAATAGAAGAAAAAGAGAGGGAAGAAAAAGAAAAACGGGAAAGGGAGGAGAAAGAGAAGAAGGAAAGAGATGAAAGGGAGAGGAAGGAAAGAGAAGAATGTGAGAAGAAGGAAAGAGAAGAGAGGGAGAGGAAGGAGAAAGAAGAATGTGAGAAGAAGGAAAGGGAAGAGAAGGAGAGAAAGAGAAAGAAGAAAGGGAGAGGAAAGAAAAAGAGGACAGAGAGCAGAAAGAGAATGAAGAAAGAGAAAAGATAGAGCGAGAACATAGAGAAATGAATGAAAAGATGGAGCAAGAAAGAGCGGATCAATTGTTAAAAGAGAAGATCGAAAAGGAAAAGATGGAGAGGGAATTAAAAGAAAAGGAGGAAAAGGAAAAGACAGACATGGAAGTCAAAGTGGAGAAAGAGCAAGAGAAACTGGCTGGGATGGACAAAATGGTTTTAGACCAGTCAGTGGAAGCAGAAGACAAGCAGCAAGCAGAAAATTCCTCCATGAATCTCACTGAGGAAGATGTGCTGAAAGAGGCGAGTACAGGAGCAGAGGTGACGAAGGAGATAGCAGAGACCCACGCTGCGATTGAATCCGTGGTCATGGTTGAAGATGATTTCATCACAGTGGTGCAAACCATCGATGAAGCTGAAGAACCAGGTCACAGCGTTCGTTTCTCGGCTCCACCTGAGGCCGAAGCCCTTTGCGTTGGTGCACGGAAAGAAGAAGAAGAAGAAGAAGAGGTGGAAGAGGACGAGTCTGTGGAGTTGGCTCAGGAAGCAGACTTGGAGGCGGCCAGCCTTGAGGAGGTAGGGGAAGTTCCTGAAACCCCTGCCTCCCCAGCACAAGAGGCTCAGACCAGAGAAACAGAGGGACCATCAGAAAGCTATGATAGAGATGAAACAACAGTAGACGACTCCATCCTGGACAGCTCCTGGGTAGATACACAAGGTAACGCCACTCTAAATACCTGTACTATAATAACATTCATCCCCGTTCCATTTTCCTTCTGCTGTTTCTAACCAGACACTGCGTTCTTCTACTGTCCTGTTTATTAGACGACGACAGGAGTATGGCAACGGAGCAGATTGAGGTTTTACCCAAGGTGCCCAGTCCAGTTAAGAAACCCGCTGCGGTCCCGAGCAAGCTGTCACAGCAGCGGAGTACGGAAAAGCAAGAAAAAGCGGTCAAACCCAAAGCTAAAGGAGGGCGGGGTAAAGGTCGCATCTCTACGCCTGAACGCAAACCTGTTCGCAAAGAGCCCGTCTACATACCCCGAGAAGAGCTCAAGAAGAAAAAAGGTCAGCATTTGTCATAATTTATCCAAAATTCATGAAAATACCTTTTAAAGCAGGGTGGTGTATTTGGTAGCACTGTTTCAATGTATGATCGGCAAATTGCCCTGCTTCCTTAAATTAATTATACTGCCTTTTTCATTTTTTTCATCTCTTAATTAATTTAATATACAATGTGTAAACATACATTTGGTCAACTTGTATGTGCCCCCCCCCCCCCAAAATAAATAAATAAAATAAAATAAATGTATACAATAATGAAAAAAAAATTACAGTATGTCATAATAAATATTAAAATTTTCCTTTACCATGATCAATATAAACTGCAATCAGAAATTGATCAGGAATTGTGGTCAATTAGAGAAAACACAGTTTTAGAAGGAATTCTTTTTTCTTTTTATTTCAATCTCAAAAGGCAAATATTGACATTTTTATGCATCTTCCGTCTTACTTTTGTTCAAGCTTGTTCTACAAAATAGTAGTTTTCCATGACCAAAACTGAGATTCATGTGAATTACTGACTACAATTACAATTTGTAACCACTGTGTTTGTTCTTAGCATTCTACTACCCCTCCACTTCAGTCACTTACCTTGTTTCTTCCAATTGTTTAGCTATCATAAAGAAGACTGAGTTCAACAAAAAAGTGGAGACCCAGACTCTATCTCCGTCCAAGCGGAGCAGCATGAAGCCAGCAGTCCGCCACACACGGCCCATCCAGCATCACTCCTGCCCAAGGAGGAGACCCACAGGTGATGCATGATCCCCCTATATATGTCAAACAGCTCTTATCTTAACCGTCACCAGTTTCCATCACATCTGTCATGCAGTATCAGTGTTTTCTTATTGTGGGTATTGGTTAATTTTTTTGATCACAGTTCTTTCTGTTTGGTTGTATTATTTTTTTTTCTATTTATTTAATCAGCATAAAATAGGTCAAAAGAAATGTTTCATTTGTTTTGATTTAATCCTTCTGATTGATCAAATTATTTTTTTACTGTTTTTGAAGCATTGCCTTTAATGAAAAGAAAGGCTGTGATCCTTAACTTCGTGAAGTACATTAATCCCCTTAGAGTTTTGTACATGCAAGCATAGTTGTAAAGCTGTTGTTCTGTTGTCACTTTGCTTTTCCAAAAAGTTACCTTTATCTGCACCACATCTCAATATTGCATTTGGTTTGGAGCATTAGTGATCTGGTAATTGCATAATTTGATTTTCATCGGCCTGCAAATTCTGAAGCTATGTTTTTTTTTAAAGCATTTTTCTACTCTTTGCTTTCCACATGGTGTTATTTCAAAGCTAACAGTCTATGTTTTGTTCTATAAAGAGTCTGTTGTAATCCTGCTCTATCCCAGAGGCAGTTTGCACCTAATTTTCCCCTGATGGACTGAATTCTGTGTCACCAATGATGAAAGCTTAGCTTACAGCTGCATTGGCCCAATTAGATTATTTCCCAGGGTTGCTTTATATAATACAAATCCTTCACTCTGTGTCATTTAATGCCAAGTCTTTGACTTAAAGCCTACAATTATATATATATATATATATATATATATATATATATATATATATATATATATATATATATATATATATATGATTGTGGTCTTGGCAGGCCAAGTCAACACTTCAAAGTTGTTGTTCATTCCTCAACCGTTTTGCTCTCCTACTGTAAGATGTCACTGCCATCAGGGCGATTTGCGTAGTCTGTAACATTTAGGTAGGTGGTACGTGTAAAAATACAAATCCACCGGGGAGGCAGGAGCTTAAGTTTCCAAGCTAGAATATTGCCCAAAGCATGACACTGCTTCTACCGCCTTGCCTTCTTCCCATTGTGCATACGGGTGCCATTTGTTCCTCCTGGTGTGTACCAGGCCGTCCACATGGAGTAAAAGAAAATGTGAGTCACCAGACATGACCGTGTTCTTCCACCAGTCTGTTTTCCAGTTTTGAAGCTGGCATCTCCATTTTGACAGTATCAGGGAAGCATAGGCATCCAGGCTGATCTGTGGCAATGCTGGACCGCATGAAACAAACTTCAATGCCCTGTGTAGTCTCGAAACTTTCTCTCCTACTGCAGACCAGAAAAACCCTATAAGAGCCACAGTGTTATAGACCCTCCTACCACAACTTGACCCCTGTCTAAGTCACCTGTTTTCTTCCTTCAAACACATTACCTTAAAGCATAAAATGTGTTATATACCATGTACAAACAATATGATCGAAAAAGTGGGTAATTTCAGAAGCCTCTACTGTAGTTTAATTGTATTTGGATTGGATTTATCCTGCATAATTTCCCCTTATTTCTTTCTTTCAGAAGCGCTGTCAGACAGTCGCCATCCTCTCAGTGTTGCCAGACAGTCTCGAGACAGAGCATCGGTGAGTAAACTAAGCAAAACCAACTCTGACGTAACATTTGGCATCAAACCCAGTAAGATGAATACCAAACATTAGAAAAAAACATTAGCACTAAAAATTGTTTAAGACAAACTATAGTGAAAAGCAAAACATATCTCTATAGACTGTGACAGTCGAGGTCAGGGTCCCGAGAATAAGCCAGTACCCTGCTTGATGTAGCAGCTTCCCAACTTTAGTCGGCTCATTGTGCCATAATTTGTTGACAATTATCATAAAGTAAAACAAATGCTTGTAAACTTTCCTAAGTTCAATGCACCAAGTTAAAAACACTCCATGACGCTGTTCATTAAATGGACACCATCTGTAGAGCCTTCTGATGATCCGTCTTGGCCAGCAGCCATAAAAGACTTTCAAGGTATAAATAGCTTAAATTATATTTCACTGCATGCAGTTCATAAGAGAGAGAAAAAAGATAGCTTAGAAAGCTAGTCTGTTCAATGTTTTCTGGATACCTTTTGCGCAAATAGTCGAGACAGTTCCATCTGGAGTGTTTAATATACTGGCTAGGTGTAGAGTCAACCCCGTGACCCTTTCCCCATCGGCTGGCGTGGCCTCGACTCCATTTTCCTCCTTCACCATGTTAATAACAGTTATTATGTCTAAAATGACGCAATTTCTGCATTCCTTAAATGTCATGTCATTTACAGCATCCAGTAAATGTCTTCTAATACATCTATTAATGTGTGGCGGTTGCTGTTGCCTGAGCTGAACACGATGTTCCCTGTTCCACCTTTTCATATTTGTTGATCAGTTGAGCATTATACAGTACCTTACATAAGTATTACTACGACTGGATCATTTCCAGCTATATTCATTTCACGGCCACTTACCTCACTATATTTTATTGAGATTTAATTTGATAAACCAACTCAAAATAGTGCATAATTGTGAAATAAAAAAAGGAAACATTATTTTTCATTCATTACATTATGTTTTAAATTAAAATTCTAAAAGGTGTAGCGTGCATTTTTATTTACGCCCCTTTACTCTGATTCATCTAAACAAAATCCAGCACAATTAACTGTCTTCAGAAGTGGCCTAAGACAACAACAAAGCGATTAAATCACATCATACTGTAAATCTAAATGTTTGGTTTGTTAGAGAACATAAGTGAACAAACAGCATCATGAAAACCAAGAAACAACAAGAAAACAAACTATGGGCTCGGCCAATATTCAGAGTCCTCAACGTGGTCGTCCCGGGTTCAAATCCCGTTCTGTGTTTTCATGTCTCCACCCTGTCTCTCAACCCTCTTTCCTGTCACATTATTGTCAAATAAAGGTGACAAGGGCCAAAAATGGATGGCACAACTGCAAACTATTAAAACCATCAACCTGAACTGACAGGCCAGGCGACGAGAGCATTAATCAAAGTAGCATCCACAAGGTTTATGGTTACTCTCGAGGAGCTAAAGAGCGCTATAGCTCAGGGGAGAAAATCTGTTGAAAGGACAATTACTAGTTCTGCGCTCAACAAATCTGGACTTTACAGAAGAGTGGCACAAGGCAAGCCATTGTTGAAATTAAGTAATAAGTCTGAAGGCATGTAGGGGGCATCGCAAATGTTTGATATCAAAGCAAAATACTGTTTGCGATGGAAACACCTTAGCACTGTGAAATATGGTGGTGGCATTATTAAATTGTTAGGATGTTTTTCTTCAGAAGACACTGAAAAGCTGTTGGACGTTGTAAAAAAAATGATATTGCGGGTTACCGTCACCTCATAGCAGGACAGCAAACTTAAAGATGCTGCCAGAGCTACAATAGCACAGTTTGGTTCACCAAATATTTCTCTGTTACATTGGCCTATATTTAAAGTTCATACTTAAGCATTAGCAAACAATTAACTTACCTGTCTAGAAAGGACAACCTCCGCATGGCTTATGAGCCCCTTTGATTCTTTAAGTTGGCACCAATGCTCAAAAGCTTGACCAACGTTCACCTCTTATTTTGCTTCTTTTTGGGCCCGCTTGAATCTGAGAAATGTAACGCTGAGAAGAAGCCATTTCTCAGCGCTATCACTGAGATCTTGCAACGCCTGAGCTTCGTCTCAGGTGACTTCAGCCTACTATTCATATTGGTGCAAAATCCTTTTGTGTCGACTTTGGGATCATAACCAGAAGTCAATATTTATATATTTTGAACCTGTAAAAACACTTATATATATATATATATATTATATATTTTTCAGTTAAATATATACTTATATTCTGCACCATTCTAGACATCATGTGGATGTATTAATTTTGAAAAATCAATCCTTTTAAATAAAAAGTTGTAGCTATAACCTTCAAACAGCTTTCTATCTAAGGAAAACCCAGTAGAACCTGGGTCTGTCTCAATGGCCATTTGCCATGACCGACATACCAAAAGTATACCGAAACACTGATTCAGAAGTACATTCTTTGTGAGAAAAATGTAAAAAGTTAATGGCTGTACTAGTTCCTTTTTGTGCCTTCATTTAGGAGGGAAACACAGCAAAGCAGATGAGCTCTAAGTCAGTTTTCAACTCTAGAGGATGAAGGAGAGCACATCCAGTTAGTTGCAGTAAGGCTCAGCCAATAAGTATGAGTGGAAGAGCGACAGGGTTAACCACCGATAAACAGGACTAAGTCATCTCCTTCAACTCCTTTCACTTCACAATTATGCACCACTTTGTGTTGCTCTATCTCATAAAATCCCAATAAAATACATTGATGTTTGAGCTGGTAATGTAACAAAATGTGGGAAAGTTCAAGGCTCATGATTTCTTTTGCATTACACAATTTCCAAAGAAAATTATTGAATGTGCTGTTTATGTTTATATTTTTATTTATTTATTGGACTAGATAAATCGATCTAGATAAACCCTCATGACATCAAGTGGGATCGTTATTCGTGTTAGACTGATGCCATGTTCACCACTCCTTTGTCACTGTGTTGATGAGTGTTTTCCATCAGGATGGTGGGTCACGGAGCCCACTGAAAAGATCCTCTGTGCCACGTCATGCCTCCATTCTGGGTCGCCGTGGCTACCAAGAACACGAGGAGAGTTCCACCTCCATCACCAGCTCCGGATCGACTGCTCCCCGCAGACCCACATGTAGGCCCCACTTCACAAATGCATCAGGCTCCTAACCGTTGTCAGTAGGGGATGCAAAAATATTCACTCTCACACCAATGTTGAACAGTTGAGTTTAACTTCATTTGCAGAGTGCTTCTTGAAAAGGTAACTGTTGCAAATATTTTTTTAAACCTGCAGATTTTGTATTTGAAGGAGACGCAGGGATTGTTAACGTTGTGCATATTTGATGTGCTCAAATCAGATCATTGGCCAATACTAATATTGTTTTAAATGTTTTTTTCTTTCTAAGGATAAAAAGATGCACATTTGTTCATTCAGACTTTCTTTAAAGTCAGGAATTAAATGTCTCAAACCTTGACCATTAAAGAAGAAAAGGTATGCTTTAACTGCTGGAAAATAACGTTCCAGCATCAGGTTCCAAGACATCTGACCTGGTACCGTAAGCAATTTGATCTCCTAGGCACCACATGTACCACATAAACATTGGAATAAACTACAGAAGTGATGCCATTGCTATTAAAATGTAACTGCCATGAGCCAACAACAGCATTACATAGTCTCATGCTACACTCTGCATACACTCCATCTTTTCTGACAAAGATTTACTCACTTTGAGGTGCCAAAGACTTAGTGACACACAGCTGTTCAGGCAGCTGGTGGCATAACCTATTTTCTGATCAACCCGGGGAGGAGGAGGAGGGGTGGTATCAGATTTTTCATTATTCTCAGCCAGTTCAGGGAAATGTGCCCCTTTTTTATTACTGACAACTTAATTTGTGTTTGTATGTTATTTTATAAGCTTTAGTGATGATTACTCACATTATCAAATCATCAGCCTACAGATATGTACTATGTTTAGCTTCACATCAGAGGTTTGTATCAGGGACAATTCCATGTTTTTGTTTAGTTAAAGCTACACCCCTTTTTCATAGTCTTATTGCTGCTTTGATGTTCTTGTTTACCTTAAAGGGTCCTAGTCACATAATATAACTTTACAAATTTCTACGCCAGTAGCTCACTCTGGTTGAATACACCAAATATTTTCCAGTTAAATTACTGCACCATGTTGAGTTATAATATTAATATTTCTGTGCTACACCTTTTTTTTGCTCTATTTGCTGAAGCAGAAGAAAGACTAAATAACTAATTGTTGCTATTTAGCTTTCTGACAGTTCCCTGGTACTGCCAGCAGTTGGCACAACAATGTTTATATCTGCTGATCGCTCCCATTGCAAAATTACTTTCAAGCTCAAAATGGACTAAGTAAACACTATCAGCACGAATGCTTGGTGGATATTGTTTCGTCTGAAGATGAATATATGTTGTTTTGTGTGTTTTTCATGGTCAAAATATGTAACTAGGCCCCTTTAAAACTTCAGCATTACATTCATTTCCTTTAGTGCAAATCCACATTTTAATGCATTTTAACTCTGCTAATTCCAAACATGGTCATTTATTACTTCTGTCTCGCTGAAATTAAATCATAAACTGCACATTTAATTTTCCTTCCTACAGCGTTTCAATCTGAAATGAGAGCAGAGCATAGGATAGGACGAGCCCCTAGTATGACAGGTATGGAGGATTTTAAAAGTAAGGTCAAAAGCTTTTTCAAAGTAATAAACAAACCATAGCATTGGATTGTAGTCATGTTTTCACATTTACTTGCTTCAATTACATTACTCAGTATTACAACTCATTCCCTTGTCTCTCTTCCCCTTATCTTTGTAACCACAAATTCTTCTCCCCCAGTTGCGCAATCAGTACGATCTCGTTCAGCTCGCAGTGGCCACTCTACCCCTCGCACCCCAGGATCCACCGGCATCACCCCAGGAACCCCTCCAAGCTACTCGTCCTCCTCACGAACCCCTGGGACCCCGCGCTCCCTCAGTTTGATTTCTCAGGAGAGGAAAGTGGCAGTTGTACGCACCCCCCCAAAATCCCCCGCAACCACTCCCAAGCAGCTGCGCATCATCAACCAGCCACTGCCCGACTTCAAGAATGTCAAGTCCAAGATTGGCTCAACGGAGAATATCAAGTACCAGCCCAAAGGAGGACAGGTGACATGTTGTATTTTAAAATTAAAAAAAGCCAGAGTCTTGCTTCCTTCATCCTTGCATTGCTCCTTTTCCTGACAATTACTTTAGTTTTCTTTGTGTCTTTTATGTGGAATCACTTATTATACAGTCATCCGAAGACAAAACTATAGACCTACGTTGCTTTCATATAAATGTCACCTCTATAAACTAAAAGTTTGTTTAGCTATACTAAACTACATTAGAACATTTAATTAATCAACAATCAGACTCACAACTTAACAGTTCAGTGTGTTCTATGGAGCTAAATACCCCCCCCCCCAAAAAAAAAAAAAGACGGTTAGAGGAGATCGTTGAGAATTCTTCAGAAACAAGAATTTGTTTCAATTCAACCAAACTGTTGCCAAATTATTTATTGACAAGAGCTCATAATTGATACAATCTAGTATTAATAAATCATGAAACCCCCAAAAAAACTTCTAATTTAAACAAAAACTAAGTCTAACATAAACACTGCTGATAGAAATATAAGAATTCATAACTCAACATACATGAACCCAAACAATAATGATTTACCTGATAAAGAATCTACAAATTATCATGGATCATCATTTTCTAAGAGACTGAAATGAAAATGATTTCAGGGCCTTTGTATTCTGGGGTACACTAGTCATGTGGGAGTTGGTCGACCACTCAGATACGGACCTGGAAAAGCTAAGATCTGTAAATTTTAACATCTAATTTTGCTTTAAAAAGGAAACTTGAAAAGCAAAGTGGAATACAAAACAAAATCGCTAAATTAATTACACTTATTGAGCCTCTCCAGCATGTGGAGATAACCTCTAATCTTACAACAACTTCAAAATAACTTTACAAAAACATTATAGGGTTCAGTTCCGTTGTAAACTAATCAGATGGGAGTTAGTCGACCAGTCAGATGTGGACTTGTGAGAAATCATGAACTTGGTCAAGGATGTTTGCAGTTTAAACCATCAATCTGTCTTTAAAGTGCCATCTTTTGAGCATAAGAGAGATTCCTTTACCCTTCTCAAATGTACATGAATACAGATAATGACCATAAATAACACACCGCATGTAGCTGTGGTGTAAGAATCCTTATGAAAGTTTGCAGAGTGGAACATATCACCCCGCTTCTCTAAAAACTTCACTGGCTTCCCATTACCTACAGAATTCATGAGGAAATTGCCCTCATCACCCACCAGTGTGTTCATGGCAATGCTCCTGAAAGCTTTAAGGACCCCGTCACATCCCACTCATCCACCCGCTCCCTCCACTCACATAACACCAATCTGCTCCATCTGCCTCGTCCTTTGGTACGGACGGTCGGTGCCTGGGCCCTCTGTTTAGCTGCCAACCTTGGAACTTCCTCCCCGACCACCTGAGAGCCCCTCAGACACTTACTGCTTAAAAAAACAAACAAAAACACATTAAAGACTTTCTCTTTTGGAGCAGGCTTTTACTGCTGCTAATTGAGCTGTTTTATCGTTCTTTTTATCATTCTTATAATGTCGCGCTATCACATTTTCCTAATGAAAAGTACTTTATAAATTAAATGTGTTATTATTTTAGTATTCCCAATTACTATTTAAAGCTAATATTTAACTTTCACTAATTTTAAAGCTTTCTGGGATTCTGAATTGAACAGATTTGGATTATTAACCCTTATCAAATTCCTGCTCAAGCTCACCTAAGATGTCATGTCTTCAGGCATTCTAAAAAAAGCAAAACAGACAATAACTTGCCAAGTTTTTAGACTGTATTTCAGATACTGAGCAGCAATTTGCCTCGATAAATCTATGTTCCCAAAAGGATATTTCGAGTAACATACTAAAAGACGGTTCTGTAGTTATAGTTTATATCCAAGGAATGTTAGCTTTGTTGCATTTGTACCTCTTTCTGACATGCAGTTTGTTTTTCTCCATCAAACAACAACATGTACAGGTTACAGCTGTGGCTAGTAGATTATGTATTTTTTTTTCTCCAAACAAATGCTCACTTTTCTTTTGTCTTACAGTGGATATATCCTAAAGCCCCTTTTCCTAATTGTGTCCACACTTAGTGTCGTTTTCTTGTCAGTGTCATGGATTAAGGTTTATAAAAACTGTGTGACTATCACAGTTTCATTGGTGTTCTCTACCTGACCGTGTTGTTGAAAAGAAAACGCTACTCAGATGAACCATTCTTTATGTAGCTCAGTTTCATCATTGTGGTCCACGTATGTTAATTTTTTCTTTCTTTATACTTGGCCTATACCTAAGTTATCAGATGAAAAGTTCCAGATTTCAGTAGAAATCACTGGGGATGCAAACTGAGTATTCGTTCCTGATGTTTTTCTACAGGCTTTGTGTCACGATGCATCCGCTATTCACATCATGTTCGTTGGTGCTGGAGAGACTGTGCATTTGAGTATATAACTCCCAGTTTTGACAAGATGTCTTGTTTAAGTATGACCCTGAAAGCAAAAAAAAAAAAAAAAAAAAAAAAAAAGCAGTGCTTCAGCACCAGGCAAAGTGATGAAAACAGCAGTATGTCTGCAGCTATCAGGTTTTACAAGCCTTTGCTGATGACCTGATTAGGACTCTAAGCTTTTTGCCTGACGTGTTTATGACTTAAAGGTCTCTGAGCTGCTCAGTGCAGTCAGCTGCAAAATAGGGAGGGATCATGTTCCAAACACTGGCCTGTCATCTGCTGAGAACAAATGGACGCTTTGTTTTTTCTTTCCACGCATGTTTTTCTGTGAAAGAAGGCATGATTGGTTATTATTAGTGACAGTGTTCTTTTGCCTACTCCGCTAACATCCATGTATATCATCACTTCCAAGCCGGAGGACGTTTGGCAGTGATTCAGTGTGAAAGTGACCAAATTTGTAGTCCAACGAACAGATCACACTTCCTCACTAGTATTATGTGTGATTCAGATTGCAAAATAAAGTCTGTAGGAGTTACGTCCAAACGTGATGAGGGTTACTCATCTAAAGGGGTCAGTTGCGCTTAACAGAAATACTGTGATTTAAAGAAATGCTACTCCTGATTGCAACACAGTTATTTATTTCAGAATGATTCTGATTGTTTAAGCACAACCCCTGTGCATTTCGTCATTTTTTCCCTGTGTCTTATCATTAAAGGATGGCAGCTTTTGACAAATGTTTTGGTGTTTTTGGATCTGAACGGGGGACTGCTGAGCTCTCAAACTCTTTAGAGCTGCACAGAAAATGTAACATCTGTGAAGGGCAAAAAATTGATGCTTCAATGATGGCCCTGTGACGTTGAGACCCAACTGGTTTCAGAGACTCTGTTTGTTCTGAACACCTAAATCTGCCCTTGGCATCCAAAAGGGGGATTTAAAAAGAGTACTCAAAAAGAAATATATACTTTTTGAATTCATCTTTAAATTGCTGGAACAGCATTATCTATTAATTAACTTTATGCTAAAGGCAAAGGCAAAGGCAAATTTATTTATATAGCACAATTCAGTACAAAGACAATGCAAAGTGCTTTACATGATTAAAATATAGCAAAATAAAACAGAATAAGAGCAAGTAGGAATAAAATATAGATAGAAAATAGAACAAAAAAGTGGTGATTCAGTTAACTAGGACAGTTGAAGGCAATTTTAAACAAATGTGTTTTTAATCTTGATTTAAAAGAACTCAGGCTTTCCGCACTTTTACAGTTTTCTGGAAGTTTGTTCCAGATAATTGGAGCATAGGAACTAAATGCTGCTTCTCCATGTCTGGTTCTGGTTCTAGGTATGCAGAGTAGGCTGGAGCCAGAAGACCTGAGTGGTCTGGATGGTTTATACGCTGATAACAAGTCTGTGATGTATTTAGGAGCTAAGCCATTTACGGATTTATAGACTAACAGAAGTATTTTAAAGTCTATTCTCTGAGATACAGGGAGCCAGTGTAAGGACTTTAGAACTGGGGTTATGTGCTCTACTTTCTTAGTTTTAGTGAGGACGCGGGCAGCAGCGTTCTGGATCAGCTGCAGCTGTCTGATCCACTTTTTAGGCAGACCTGTGAAGACACCGTTGCAGTAATCAATTCTACTAAAAATAAACGCATGGATTAGTTTTTCTAGATCCTGCTGAGACATCAGTCCTTTAATCCTAGAAATGTTCTTCAGGTGATAGAAAGCCGACCTTGTAACTGTCTTTAGATGCTTTTGAAGGTTCAGGTCTGAGTCCATCACTACTCCCAGATTTCGGGCCTGATTAGTGGTTTTTAGCTGAAGCGACTGAAGCTGTGTGCTAACTTTTGATCTTTCCTCTATTGGTCCAAATATTATTACTTCAGTTTTGTTTTTATTCAATTGGAGAAAATTTTGGCACATCCACGTATTGATTTCTTCTAGGCATTTACTCAGTGCCTGAATTGGTTCATAGTCACCTGGTGACATGGTGATGTAGAGCTGTGTGTCGTCTGCATAGTTATGGTAGCTGATGTTGTTATTTTTTATTATCTGGGCTAGAGGGAGCATGTAGATATTGAAAAGGAGGGGACCCAGAATGGACCCTTGGGGAACCCCAAATGGGATTTTTGTCATCTCTGATGTAAAGTTACCTACTGATACAAAAAATTCCCTGTCCTTTAAGTAGGATTTAAACCAGTTGAGTGCTGTACCAGAGAGGCCGACCCAGTTCTCCAGGCGTTCTAACAGAATGGAGTGATCGACAGTATCAAATGCTGCACTAAGGTCCAATAGAACCAGCACGGTGGTTCTTCCACAGTCTGTATTTATATGGATGTCATTAAACACCTTGATAAGGGCGGTCTCTGTACTGTGGTGAGCGCGGAAACCTGACTGGAAAACGTCAAATCGGCTGGTCGTTGTTAAGAAGGTGTTTAATTGTTGAAATACAGCTTTTTCAATAATCTTACTGATAAAGGGGAGGTTTGAGATGGGCCTGTAGTTCTGGAGTAGAAGTTTGTCTAAATTATTCTTTTTCAGCAGTGGTTTGATAATTGCTGTTTTTAGGGACTGGGGGAAAACACCTGACAGGAGGGACGTGTTTATTATCGGAGTCAAATCAGACGCTATGACAGGTAAAACTTTTTTAAAGAAAGCTGTGGGTAGAACATCAAGACAGCATGAAGAGGAACTTAGCTGCTGAATGATCTGCTCTAAGCTTTTGTAGTTTATTTGGCTGAATTGGGACATTTTGTCAGAAGTAGTTCCTGCTGAATACAGCATTGGTTCTGGAGCTGGTTCTGGCCTCACATCCTCATGCAGAGGATGTGAGGCTTTGTCCTTGATGGCTCTGAATATGGACAGAGTCCTCCCTTCTTCCACTGGACCAGCCTCAGCCCAACCAACTAAACTGGCCTTGCTGATGGTCCTGTTCGGTTGGGAGATGGTCTTCTTACTGGTGCACCAACACAACACAGCATAGAGAAGAACACTCGTCACCACTGACTGAGCTCCAGTATCCTCTCTGTCATCTCCATGGTGTTGTTTTTTTTATTATGAAATGCTAGTAAAATGGCCTATAAAACTTCTACATCTAGCAGCAGAACAGTTAGTTTATAAATTTTCTTAATTGGTTTATTCATAAGCCTTTCTGAAGTTAACGATAGTTAATGATCATGATCAGAATGACATCATGTGTACGCCAGAGACTGAGAAAACAGCTTAAAATAGGAGGTAGTTTCTACTTTATTGAATCAAAGCCACAAATATATGACGGCGCAAGCTCATAAGCACCTTAACGCTATTAGTGTTGTTACTTAAATCAACAGCCCCCCTGTGTATTTTTTAGATACTAAATATTTCTATTCTTTGGCAAAGTTCTCCAGCAGGCTGCTGGCATGCAGGCTGAAAGCTCAAAAGAATGAGATAAAGGAACTTTATATATCGCAGTTGGCCTAGAGTGATCCCTAGATTTATTTTCATGAGTTTATTGACATTGTAACAGTCATACATTACTTCCTCTTTGTCAAATGTTTGCTTAAAAAACACAAAATCTGCTATGTGTTTTTTTTTCTATCTCCTTTTCGATTGTAAAATATCTCAAAGCGAAATGGGTAGCAGACTGCCAACATATTCAGGTTCCGCAACTTGCTCCGGCCATTTTAAGTGAACACATTGAATTTGACTGCAAGTTCAAACTTCCAGAATTAAAGTCAAAAGGCTTATTCTACCTGGTCTGGTGGCCTAAACTGAATTCTGTCTGTGCTTATCGACACGTTATGGATGATCACCAGCATTTTTATGAGGCCACATTTCTCCTTGCCTCCTTGTAGTGTTCAGTAACTCAGCTGTTCTTCTGCAGTAAGTAGCTCCATTTACAGCACAGACACAGCTCCCCTTAGCCCATCACTTACTTCCATCCACCTGCTGACTTGTACACTGACTGTTCTTGTAGCGGCACAAGGACCAAGCGTATCATCAGCAGCCTAACATGAAGGGTCTTTGATCTCAAAGTCAGCACTACGCTTCATTTCAATGGCGCTTTGGCTGTCGGTTGTGTGACCTGGACCCACAGCCTGCTGGTACACATTCTTGCTGATAGTTGTTGCACACCACTTTTCTTCAGACAAAAGCGACAGCTTTCAAGAAAATCCTGAGATTTTTAATTAAGGATGGACTGCTTTCTGATAGCTTGAACTAAAGGTTTTTATCGCTGCAGATGAAATTAAAGGATCAGAGTGGTTGCTAAGATTCTTGTTACACACCATTGTTTGAAAAAAAAATCTTGAATTTGTACTTCAGTCACACTTTTAGTTAATTTTGTTTATTTTGTCAGTCTCATATTCCAGGTAAGCAGTCCACACCATCTCTGAATTTTTCCATAGATCCAGAATTTAATTGAGAAGCAGAACTTCAGTCACTTTTCACTGATATAATGGTGGTCCAAGCGTAATGTTTACATGGACCTAAAGTGTACCATTATGTCTGGATAGTCCTTGATTGTAGTTAGCGCTTCTTTGCATATGATTCATCTTCAAAGTTTTGATAATTGATGTGGTGGATATGATTTGATTGACTACTGCACCCTGTTAGCTTTTGATTTGACCCAGCTGTCAACAACTGTAAAGCAGTGTCAGAAACACTAAGCATCAGAAAGATGAGCATACACATTTTTTTTTCTTTCATAGAACATAAACAGGCAAGGAAAATGTAGTCCAAGTAGGTTCAGGTAAAAAAGGAATGCCTATTTACATTTAATCTGGTAAAATAAAAAATAAATAGAAAATGTGTGTGTATGAGGCTTAACCCAAACCTGAGGTATTTTACCACTGTATTCTAAAGATGACAGACAAGATGCAAGCACCCAGTTCCAGTGGCAGATTAAGATGAGGGGGATGTGGCTCACAACCCAGGGAGACATTCTTCCAGGGGAGGCAGAATGAGCTCTCAGAGTAAAAAATAGTTTGCTAGTCAGGGCAATCTGACATGTTTAAGAGGCATTTGTATTCAATCTTTTGATGGTTTATAGGAAATTATGATATACAAGTTTATTTTCCAAAGGCTGTGATGCCTAAATTGTCCTACAATTCCAGAATCGCCCAGAAACACTCTTTCAGCAGAGAAAAAGAATACCAAAAACTATTTCGTTTGTGCTTTTGTGTTTAAATTTGACTTTACAAACTATATTCTCTTCACATTTTGGATTTGGAAGCTGGAGACGTTAGAACATTTTTAAACCGTTAGTAGGGATGGACTTTGGCGTTAGCCCATTATGGGGCAGCCCCACCACCAACACATTTTCAGTTTTACACTCCTGCATTCTGTAGTTACATTGCAAATGAGTAAAACATCTCTCAACCTAAAGTAAGCAATATAGAAAGTTTTTAGCCTCATCCTCAGTACGCTGGATAGGTCTTGACTAAAGGCAGTGTTTGAATATTCTCATCCTGGAATTCAGCGGCCTACCATTCAAGGCTGACTTGCCTGTTGGTGAGCTCTCTAATTTAGTTTCCTGCCAAACCATCGCAGGATATGTTTGAACTATTGTATGCCTTTTTTTATTTCCGTTTCAACTGCTGCATGAAATGACTGCATTTTTATGGTTAATTTGCGCTATGGAGTCGACGGTGTCTGCGTCTCACTCCTGCTTTTTCTCTTTGCAGCTGCTGAGAGTCATTCATCGTCACAGCACACTCACTTATTTTTTATTTTATCACTTTTGCACCTTAATCTGAGATCCCAAACTGAGA
Organism: Fundulus heteroclitus; assembly: GCF_011125445.2. NCBI lineage: Eukaryota > Metazoa > Chordata > Actinopteri > Cyprinodontiformes > Fundulidae > Fundulus > Fundulus heteroclitus. Next base: position 256,626 of record NW_023396518.1, read on the forward strand.
AGCCTGTAATTTGCCTATATTTGTATTTAAGAATCTTCCTTTCCTCCCACAATCTAAATGAGAGAATCACATCTAAAAAATCAGATGTACTGCAATACAGTTTAGGCTTCCCACTGCCTGCGGTATATTAAGCCTTTAATGTATTAAAGGGAAGGTATCAGGTCAGAGTTTGAGTCAAACAGCTGATTTGTTTAAGGAATCAAGTGTTTTAAATAGTTTCTGTTGATGATTTATTCCCAGGATTATCAAAGTTAGAAGAATCTTACCTTTTACTTTGCTCTAGTGTAGTTGTGTTTCCTACAATTTGTTTGTCCAAGGCAGTAGGGAACTGTGAGTGCCAGCGCTAGAGTCACAGAATCTCCAGCTTTGCTAGTGGACTATTCAAATGACTAGATGTTGCCGATTGTTTACAAGATTTGCTGAAGGGTCAAAGCATTTTTCCACTTCATTCCTCGCCTCCAACCTTGCAGGTCCTCATCCCCAGTGTTAAACTGGACTATAGCCATGTTCAGTCTAGGTGTGGGTCCTTGGACAGGCGGGGCCACTCAGCAGGAGGTGGAAACGTGAGTCTTGTCCTGCAAACCATTCTCAGTGTTACATTGTCAGTGCTGTTTGCGTTTCACACTCTGTTGTGCTGTGCTTTTGCAGTATTTCTACTTCCTTTTTTCAACTTATTCTGCATTTTGTCGTTCTGAATGTCGTTCATTCATGCAGCTGTGGAGGTCTTCGCCAACTTGCTTCTCTACGTGAACCCTTCTTTCTCAAATTTTGCTTTGCTTCTTTTCCTCTTTTGCTGTACGGCTAAGTCAGTGTATCTCAACAAATGTAAACTTTTTAGATTATGTCATATTGCCTTTTATGTGAAACTCTCGCCACTGACCTTTATCAGGTAATATGCAGCATATTTTATGAAACACTTGATTAAGTCTAATTGGTTCCGTCTGAAGGGAGCAGGTACGGTGTCTGACCCGTCCGGTTTCTGATTTGACCGATAACACAAGCCTCATAACAATGAAACAATTAAAAGTTCTCCTGGCTTTATAGCCCTTCAGTCTCTCCGTTCACATCAAGACCTTTTTTATTGAATGAAATCAAGTTTTCAGCATGAAATTACCCACGTACCTGTGGGGCAAACAGCTGCGCTCAAACAACAGCAACAAACGTACCGGCTCTGCCTGTGGCAAAACAGTTAATAGCTGTTCACACGACCGTGTTGTACTTAATTACTTTTTGAGTAGAACATTTTCTTTACAAAGTCAATTTGACATTTTGCTGTTGTTGTTGTTTTGCTTTGTTCCCAATTTAGTTATTGTTGCTGTTATTATTAGTGTTATTACTAATTTGGAAATAAGAAATAGGTGAACACATAGAGGATAAAAGATAAACTGAATTTTTTAAAGCAATACTGTAACGGGTATCTTGCAATTTTAAAGTAACAAAGAGAACTATTCCAGGAATCTAATGCAAGAATAAAGTGTCACTTTTCATATTCTAAGCAAGCAAAAAGGGTAACAATATCACATTTTATTTGTCTGCGTCAAGGAGCACAAATAACCAGCAGCGGGTTACTGTAAATTAAATATGTACAGTTAATTATTTGTGTGGCTTAAGCCTGCAAATGCTGGAAGAAAGTAAATATAAAGTGAGTAGGATGTAGAATTTCTCCTTCTCAAAGTAGCACTCAAAGTAACAGTGCTTAAAAAAAAAAAAAACAGAAAACAAAACAAACAAAAAAACAACATAAAAAACTTCTGAAGCTGCCTTTCATGTCACGATCCAAACTGGCACTCTCGAGTTGTTGTTTGCTGAAGGGCTGAAAGACATGATTTGAAAACTGAATCTGGGACATAGAACTGAATGATGTCCTCCAACCCTTACATAAAGCACAAAACATATTTTTTTTGATTTTGTATTCACATAATATATCTTGTCCTTGTAGTTGCAGAAGCTCCAACAGCTGCACTGCGTGGTCTGTAATTCATAATCTTCACTGTTCATTGTCTCACTTTTCCTGACATATCATAACAAAGCTCCTCTTGTCTGGATTAATCATTGGAAGACTGGAACTACGCCGGTAACCTTACGTGTCAGAGTGATTCATCTCAGCATGTGGTGTTTCTCTCCTTACTCATTGTGCTGTGCCTAGATTTTTATTTCTCCTCTCTATTTGCTGTCTCACTAACTAAAAGTAATGTTAGTCCTGACTTGAATCTGATATCAGAATCTGTGGAGGGCACTAAACATCAGGGTGATAAGGTTTTCCAGCCTTTAACACAAACAACTCTATGCAAAAGACGTATATCAATACCAGTCGAGAGGGGTATAAAGCCTTTTCACAATCAGAAATATATTTTCATTGCTGTAATGCTAAGAAGAAAGACAAATTCATTATATATCGAGAAAGGTTTAAATCATTCTCTACATGAATGTTTTTGTTAAAATGTAAATTAAAAACAGATTTATTTTAAGTAGCTCACCTTGTGGATTTTTTTCCCCAGGGAGGTTTCTATTATTTCCCAAAGAAACAAAGTTCTTAGCTAAATAATAATAATAAAAAAAAAACATTGAATCTAAAACTTGTCAGAGGAAGGAATAATATTGGGTGTTATTACAAGGATCCTGATCATTTCACGCAGTTAGAGCATTGTGCTGGAAAATTAACAAAAAACTGGATCGTCTTATTCCAAGCTGATTCAAACCCTTTACTTTGCCAAGAAGATGAATTACACAATTGGATATGAAACATAACACTATCTGCTATAACTCAGGAAAATTGGGGAAAGAATTTGGATTGTTTTTTTATTGACGTCAGTTGGAATCTCACTGTTACCTCTGAGCGTTGACTTTTGTCATTTCCCAACCTTATCTCTTCCAGGTACAAATACAGAATAAGAAGATTGACTTGAGCCACGTGACCTCCAAATGTGGTTCTCTGGACAACATCCATCATCGACCAGGTATGAAGATCTATACACAGTTGGCGATACTGAGGCAGGCAAGGCTGAGATAAGACTGGTGGTAGGGTAGCCTTATGCCTCGGCATCCAACAACATCCACACTTATTGGAACCATTTGTAAAGATGAGCAAAAAGCCTTACATTTGTCTTTTATTTATTGCTGTTGCATTATCTCTTGCTGTAAAATTCAGAAAATCCAACCGTTGCTTTGACAACATTGACAGTATTCAGTTAAGGTGATTAACACAAAAATATAAGATTTCTTTTAGCACCCATACCAGTCATTAAATGATACATGCCACTGAAATACATGTTAAATTTATTCATTGTCTTTTCACTAATTACTTGATTTGCAAGACCTGGGGATCTCATGGTCTCCATAAAACACCATCATGCAAACCAGTTTTGGAGGCATGCCAAGAAAAGGCCTTGTCTGTCCAACTACTACAAATGTAAACGTTTGGAGTTTGATAAATAGATTTGGGAGTTTTTATTGAAACCAAGTGTTTTGGTGAGATTGGTTTGGTATGAAACAAAGACAGATAGTTGAAAAAAATTAGAAATTAGACCAGACAAAAAGACGGAATGAGTTGTCTCAGGAGATTAGGAAGAAAATTATAGACACACATGTTAAAGGTAAAGGCTATACGAACTTCTCCAAGCAGCTTGATGTTCCTGTGACTACAGTTACACATATTATTCAGAACTTTACGATCCATGGGACTGTAGCCCACCTCCCTGGACGGGACCGCAGGAGGAAAATTGATGATAAATCAAAGAGACAGATAATACAAATGATTAAAAAAGAGCCCAGAAAAAAACTTTTAAAGAGATTAAAGGTGAACTTCAAGCTCAAGGAACATCAGTGTCAGATTGCGCCATCCGTCTTTGTTTGACTTAATGGGAGACGACCTAGGAGGACACCATTGTTGAAAACAAATCATTTGCCAAACTACATGCTGACAAGCCACAAAGCTTCTGGGAGAATGTCCTGGAGATTGCAACTTTTTGCCAAGGCACATCAGCTCTATGTTCACAGACAGAAAAATTAAAAGTATCAAGAAAAGAACACTGTTTCTACTGTGAAACATGGAGGAGAATCTGTTATGTTCTGGGGCTTCTTTGCTTCATCAAGCACAGGGTGTCTTGAATCTCTGCAGGGTACAATGAAATCTCAAGACTATCAGGGGATTGTATAGAGAAAAGGGCTAACCAGAGTCAGAAAACTTGGTCTCATTCAAAGGTCATCGGTCTTGCAACAGGATAGTGATTCAAAACACCCAGCTAAAAACACCCAAGAATGGCTTGGAGGAAAATATTGGACTACACTGGAGTGGCTTTCTATGAGGCCTGACCTAAATCATATTGAGCATCTTTAGAATGAGCTGAAACAAGCAGCTTCAGCTGGTGGAGGTGGTGTGCTGCTGACCTAGACTCGGGACGTTGTGTGTTGGTGGGCAGAATACTTTGGAGACCTCCTTAATCCCACCAACACGTCTTCCATTCAGTATGCAGAGCCTGGGGATCCGGGTTGGGTTCTCCCAGCTCTGGTGCTGAGGTCACTGAGGTTGTTAAAAAGCTCCTCAGTGGCAGGGCCCCGGGGGTGGATGAGACTTGGCCTGAGTACCTTAAGGCTCTGGATGTTGTGGGGCTGTGTTGGTTAACGCGACTCTGCAACATTGCATGAACATCAGGGGCAGTTCCCCTGAATTAGCTGTTTGGGGTGGTGGTCCCCCTATTTAAAAAGGGGGACCGGAGGATGTGTTCCTGTGGGGGGTACTTTGGGAGTATGGAGTAACAGGCCATTTCAGAGACCTAACAGGTCCTAACCTGTGTCAGAACTTGGTCCACATTGCCAGCAGTAAGTCTGACTCATTTCCGGTGAGAGTTGGACTCTGCCAGGGTTGCTCTTTTTCACAGATTCTGTTCATAACTTTTATGGACAGAATTTCTTGGCACAGCCAAGGTGTTCAGGGGATTGTGTCTCTGCTATTCCCGGATGACGTGGTCCTATTGGCTTCATCACGGCGTGATCTACAGCTCTCACTGGAACAGTTCGCAGTCGGGATGAGGCTCAGTGCCTCCAAGACCAAGACCAAGACCATGGTCTTGAGCCAGAAAAGGGTAGAGTGCCTTATCCAGGATGGGGAGGATGTGCTGCCCCTAGTGGAGGAGTTTAAGTATATTGGGGTCTTGTACACGAATGAGGGGAAGATGGAACAGGAGATTGACAGGCGGATTGGTGCAACGTCTGCTGTGAAGGTGGTGCTGTACCGGTTCGTTGTGGTGAAGAGAGAGCTGAGCCAAAAGGCGAAGCTCTCGATTTACCGGTCGGTCTACGTTCCTACCCGCATCTATGGTCATGAGCTTTGGGTCATGACTGAAGGAACGAGATCCTGGATACAAGTGGTCGAAATGAGTTTTCTCCGTAGTGTGTCTGGGCTCTCCCTTAGAGATAAGGTGAGGAGCTCAGTCATCCGGGAAGGACTCAGAGTAGAGCCGCTGCTCCTCCACGTCGAGAGGAGCCAGTTGAGGTGGCTCGGGCATCTGGTTAGGATGCCTCCTGGACGCCTCCCTGGTGAGGTGTTCTGGGCACGTCCCACCAGGAGGAGGCCCAGGGGAAGACCCAGGACACGCTGGAGGGACTATGTTTCTCGGCTGGCCTGGGAACGCCTTGGGATTCCCCAAGTGGCTGGGGAGAGGGATGTCTGGGCCTCCCTACTGAAGCTGCTACCCCCGCGACCCAACCCCGGATAAGCGGAAGAGGATGGATGGATGGATGGATGAAAACAAGCAGTCTGGAATAGGCACCTTTCAAAGCTGAGACAACTGGAGCAATTTGCTCATGAGGAGTGGGCCAAAATACTTGCTGAGAGGTGCAGAAGTCTCATTGACAGTTACTGGAATTGTTTGATTACAGTGGGAGTGTGTGATTGTGTATTACCATAATTTTTTGTCCATTTTTACATGTCCTGTCTGGCAGTGTAGCATTAAGAATAGTTGTCTTAATGCCAAAGAGAGCCCAACACATATTACTTACAAGTGGAGCATTACTGCTTTCACTATAGTGCTCTGCTTGATTATATATGCATAAAGCTTTATTAGATTTTATTCGGGGACTATTTCATGTTCAATGGACACAAAAACGGGAAGGTAGAAGAGAAAAAAAAGAAGAGAAAAAGATTAGACCACATGCTAAACTGTCAAACCTGAAAAAATCTTGTGAGCATTTGTTTTCTAGCCCCCCTTAGCCAATATGGGCAAATTACAACTGCAAATACATTGGGTTTGTTTCTCTCAGTTTTTGAACATATGGAAACTTGATAATTTTTGCCCTCTCTTTTTTGCAAATTACTGTAGCTCAAGCCATGTTAAATTGGATCCAGAATATATGGGGAAGTCCTTTTACAAGTCTTGCCAAAGAGTTTCAGATGCATCAAGATTGAGATCTGGGGATTGAGTCGACCATTCTAACACGTGATTATGCTAATAAAATACAAATAAGTTGTTAATGGTAGCATGACCAAATGTGAAATAGTATGAAGGAAATAGTTGCAAGGCACCATATTTGAAGTGTCGTTTTTTATTTTTTTTTTATTTTGGTTGTTTTTGTTTTTTGTAATTGGTCATATTCCTTCTCCTGGTGTTCAGGTGGCGGTAATGTGCGAATAGAGAGTGTGAAGTTGGATTTCAAAGACAAAGCTCAAGCCAAGGTGGGTTCACTGGAGAATGCACATCACATTCCTGGTGGAGGTCGCATAATGGTGAGTGTCTAAGTGCTAAATGCTTCTAACGCATCATGCAAGGAGAGAGGATTTGTTTGAGACGTCAAATATCTACAAACACGTATTCTGTTTGGATTGATTTTTCACACATCATGGTATCTTTTTTTGCTTGAGAATTGAAAAGCATGTGGATCAGTGTTACGATCAGAACATATCTTAAATAAACTGATGAATGCAGACCAGAAGGCTGTTTAGAGTTGCTTCAAACTTATTCTCATGGTATTTTTGAATCCCATTTCCTGCATTTAACAGATTGAGAGCCACAGGCTGACATTCCGCGAGCATGCAAAGGCCCGTGTTGACCATGGAGCTGATATCATTGTCCAGTCACCTGGTCTGTCAGGCTCCGTCTCTCCCCACTACAACAAGGAAAGCCAGCTGTCATCCTCTGCCAGTCTCAACATAGTGGAGTCTCCACAGTTAGCAACCTTGGCCAAGGATGTCACTGAAGCCCTAGCCAAGCAGGGCTTGTGAACACTGGATCCCCGGATTGCTGCCTTGCATCCTAGACATCCTCACCTTTTTGAACTTTTCTGCCCTCTCACTCACCATCCTGAAACAAAGTGGTTACCATTGATGCTCAGCAAACAAAAGTCCCCTTAACATCTTTAGCTCAACATCCATCACTAAGCAGAGACTAGTCTTAGAAGCTACTGTGTTTTGGTCCTCTATTTTTAACCCTAAACATGTGTTTCTTTCTGATTTGTTTTGTGTATATTTCTTTTTGTTTTAAACGATGTTTTGCATAGAGTTAGACTGGACGTTTGCTCTAGACTACGTGGTATATCTGTCAAAGCTGGCTTTACTGGTCTTTGATCAGTGTTTTGAAGAAGTGACAGCCTTTTTTCCCCCTACTTTAAACAACTGAAGACATGATCTGTACACCATGCCACCGTTTTTGTTCTTGCTCAGCAAACATGCATGATTACCAGATCCCCTTAACAACAAGCATCCTTACTATGAGTCAGTATTTTGACTCAATACATGACGTATTTAAAAAAGAATAACATAGAGGTATCTTTAAAATACAACTTCTTTCCCATCCACGTTGTCAACACATTTTAAGACGAAGCAAAAATATGGCTATAAGATATTACTTTAAAATGGCATTTATGCAAGAACCACATCATGTTATGACAAGCATGTATGAATCGAATATGAAAAGAGGCTCTTTTGTATTTACAGGAAAAAAATAATAATTTTAGTAAATCATTTCCTCATTTATTGGATAAAATAAACAAGTTCATGTTTTGTAGGTAATAGATGTTTTATAGTGTAATGCTTGGTGACAATGTCCGAGACTGATTTGGTGTTGCTGAGGGATGCATCTCCGTCCTGTCAAACAGCCGTGCTCACTTAAACCCGCTCAGCAGATCTATATAGAAGCCTGTTCAAAACACCTGGGGCTCGTTCCTCAAGTATCCGTCCTAGAAGGGATTTCCTCGAGTAGTATTAGGAATTACCAATAGAGGTTGATGTTTCCATCATCAAAATTGATGCTGATTGCTGTCTGAGCCACAGAAGACTAGATACTCCAGCAGATAAAGCCGCTACCCCAAAATCTGTGTGTGTCCGGTGTGCGTGTATGTGTGTTTGTATGCATTTGGTGCAGATCCCGTGCCGTTTTATGGAGGGACGCCACTGTATGTGGGTTGTTTGTTGTGATGTGTAGGATGATGAAATAATGTTAAGAAAAATACTTTTTAAAAGCCTTAAATATAAAAAAAAATGTCATGGAAAAATGTACACTGGGAGAAAGAACTCAGTTAGCTCCTGTTATATCTGTTTGGACAAAATGTTTGGGTTATCTAGGTTTTTTGTTTTTTTTTCTCCAGACACTGTTCGTGGTATGACTCGCCTCCTGCCCAATTACTGCCCCCCCCCCCTCCCCAACTGCAACAGTTTGTTTGCTTCTGTGTTTTTTCTGCATTCCCCATCTCTGTGTGCCTCTCCCCCACCCTCCTGCTCCACCCTGCAGCAACTCTTAATGTATTTAAAAGGTCAAGTAGATGTATGCAGTTTTTCTCCTGTTGATATGACACCAGTTATTATAATTAATGACAATAAAAATTACAAAAAATGTAAAAAAAAAAAGGCTTCTTGCTTTTGTTTTTTCTTTTTGAAACGATCAAAAAAGAATATTGACATTAATTAGAAATACACATTAATGCATATGCAGAGTTTGATGCCAGTCATTTCATTACAATCTGTAGCCTACTAATACACTGCACTTAAAAACCGGGGTACCTGCTTGATAGAATTGATTGGTAAATATTCCTGCAGTACATACATTGCAATGCAAAAGTAGTAATACCCTTTGAACTACATCATGTTTTGTCTTGCCATAGGCTATTTTTATTTTTTTTGGTCTGGGCTTTGACTAACCCCTGATTAAGCATTGATCTTAGCATCCTATTTTAAATTCTTAGTTCTGGTTGCAGGCTTATGGTTATTGTGCTGGAGTATTGTCTACAATACTAAGGTAACAGCAAACAAATGATTTGTGATCTTGCCCTCAAAGGCAAGGCGAATTTATTTGTGGAGCACATTTCAGTACAAGGACAACGCACTGTTTGGACAAAAGAAAAGACAGATTTTGTTTTAGCAAAAAATATCTTCCACCTCATAACCTCTAAGGTTATGAGAAAAAAATATCTTGGGTGAGAGTTTCCTGTTAAGGCTTTTATAGTGTAGTTGATACATAGATCTCTGTACTACTAATACATATTATATCTCTGAAGACAGATATCAAAATTATTATTTTTTTCCATTAATATTTTTGTAGTGTTTTTAATTTATATTGACATAAACCTCTCCGTGGTCAAACAAGAACAAAAAAACACCCTTTTAAGATACACATCTGTATGTTTTCTAAATATAGAAAAGACAGCAACCCAAAGTCACGATTGTAGAGTCTCTTAACATTCTGGTTTGGTCATTCTTGTCTTTAGTTGCTTTCATCCACTTGGGATATGTTGTCCACGCCTTCCACAAATGTCTTGAGGGGTCTCCATATATTTTTAAATAACTCGCTTTTTCCTTTTTGAAGATATGTTATTAATTCCAGGGGTAAAGTCGTCAGCATGTCTGATCCAGTGCATGATTCCAGGTAGTGTTGTTTTCTTCCAGAAAAGTGCACTCAGTCTGCCAGCTTGTAATAGACACATATCAATCAGCAGCTGTTCACATTTGGTAAACAAGATATTTTTGGTACGCTAGTATGAGAAAACCCGTTTTCAATGCAATGTCCTTTGAGAGCAGATGTTCTATGGTTTGTTTAATCGCTTTCCAGAACTTTTTAATTTCCCTGCATTCCTAGAAACAATGAAATAGTGTTGCCTTTTCTTCTGAGCATTTTATGCATGTGTCTGTATACTAGTATTACAGCTATTTAAATTGGCTGGTGTAACATAGATTCACATTAACCATTTATACTTCAATAGCCTTAAGCGTGAATTGTTTGTTTGTGAGCCTTTGTACAGACAGATTGCCATTCCTCTAGTGGTCTTTTCTCCAGGCTTTCTATTTGAGTGTTGAGTCTTTTGCTTTGAATAAATGATGAATGCTTCATATTTTAAATTAAGCACAAAAAAAAGGATTTTGTCTTGTATAAATGCTGCTGGGTAATAATCTTGTACTATTAGAGAACCTTTTTTTTTTTTCCTTAAAATGTTGACACATTAGGACGAAAATGTTGGTTGAATAACAGAGTTGAGCATATGGCTTGCATGCAGAAAATACTTGCCAAGTCTTCTTTACAAATACCACAAACATTTTGGTAATGTCACTGGGTTGGGGTGGCATCTCCCTCACTGGGACAACAAGGCATGTCATATTTCCAGGTCATCTCATTGCAAAGAGATATCATGGTGGGATTGCCCAAGCAGTAGCTCCACTCTTGGGGACCGAACTCAACCCTCCAAGTCGCCAGAGCTTGTCTCCACAGAGCAAGGTTGTTTAGAAACAGCCTTCAGAAATTGTGGAATGGAGAGCCTGTCTGCAGTGGTAATATAAACCCCGCTCCAATGCCAGAATGGCCAACACAACCACATCTACTGGTTGGGATGCCTTCCCACAACACCGTGTAGCCAAGCTGGTGATCAGCAGGAGACCGTATCAGGCAGTGGTGGTTGTGTAGAGATCACCCACACACTTCTAATGCTCCTGTTTGCTCAGTGAATAAGTTTAAACTGTGAATGCACGGTGTTTCTGTAACGTTTAAGCATCCAATACACTAGACAACTACAAACAAGACTAAATGGCAGAACAGGATTTTTGGCTTTGACAGAGATGATTTGGTAATTGTTTCATGGAGTGTAACCCACATACCTAACTGTGCTGCCCAACCCTCAAATGCATTTTCCTTGCAGATGTAGGGAATTAAACAGGCTTACAGCCGTAGCTGAATGTATTGGAAAGTAGCATTGTTATAACAACACAATTTATTTTAAAAAATGCTTGTATTTGAGGCTAAGTTTCTATCTAACAATGGAATTCAATTACTATTTCTATTCCATATCTTCCTTTGAAATTTAGATATTATAGTGTAAAACTTCATCAAAACAAATTAGAGCTCAAAACTGGACAAACCATAAAAGCAAGCATTCATATAGTTTAGATATAATAGTAAATTGTAAAAAAAATAAAAAAATAAAATGATATTAACCTAACCAGATTAATCTTTTTTTATATATTTCATTTCCACTCAGTTCTACAATAGTTTTGAATGCCGTGTCTTAAAGATTGGTAAGTAGCTAGATCACTAACAGAATATTATTTAGTATTGGGGAAAAAAGGCTTGTATTAAATATGTGTTAATGTTTACTGCACATAAAGGTGAACAAAAAATAGAGTCAAAGCAGTCTGGAATAAAATGGGAGTGTGAAAAGTTTATTGTGAAATGGCAGAGGATACAATAGCTTAAGACTCAGGGATGGGTTGAGTGAAGGGCAAATTGATTTGATCGGCCAGTCCTGGGCCAAACCAGTCACCTACATGGCAGCTAGACAGCCAACCAAGCAATAGGTGGGAGGAAATGGGCATCGGTATTCCACCTCCCCCTACAGCACTGTTCCTCTGTAATAACAAAAACCCCAATGAGACCACGGGACCTGGATGAAGGAAGAAACGCCTCGTTGGCAATCATTACTGCTTTCCAAGTCGCAGGAGGAGGAAGAGAGAAGAGGGGGGGAAATAATAAAGCACCATTTCGACAAAAGAAAAAAAAAAGTTGGATTTAACGAAACAGGGTTTCAAGAAATGACATCTCTTAGTCCTTTGTGCCCCCCTGCTTCCACAGATGATTCAGGAAACAGCGAGTGGATGTCGCGACACCATGGGGTCTGCACTAGTCGATGTTCGCCACCACAGTGGCAGGGTCCTTACACAGACATGATGTGCTTGACAAAGGCTGCAGATGAAGACCAGGGCAATATAGAAAGAACAGAGTAGAAAAAAAAAATAGATGAGGAAAAAAATGCCCAGAACATTATTACATAAACTAGTAAAACCACATAAAGAAAAAAGAAGAAAGCTGCAGTATTCATTACAGCCTTGTCTGATGAATTGGTCTGGTTTATGCACCACATCTGTGACACAGTGTGCTAATGTAACAACCTCCTGTTTCAAACATGAAGGCGATGTAGTCATAACTTAAGAATGCATTCTATTTTGCAAACACTAGAGGGAGACTAAATGTACATTTAAAGGGGAGGTTCAGGGTTGTTGTGGCGGGGTTCTGTTAACAGGTTGAAGCAATTAATATCTTCTTGCCTGCAGTAAATAACCCTCTTGACATCTCCATTTAATACAAATATAGATTAATTGGTATAGGAGGCTGAAGCCAATGGCGGCCAACACTAAAGCAGACTTGGTACTTTATCCAAACTATATTTAATGTGCCATAAAACATACATCATGGTTGCATTTGGGTGTTTTTTACATAGAAGCCAAAGATCATCATCAGGTTAAAAAAGATGGTGCAATTAGGTTTGATAACCACGTAAATTCTGAATAAATAAATAAATACATTTAATCTGAGGTTTTTTTTTAACAGGTAGAAAGAAACGAGAGCATATCACACTGGTGTTGGCCTCTTTGGACGCCCCTTTACTTCAGGATCAATTTTGAAGTTCTTTTGTTTGTTTTTAAGTCTTTTAATGGCCTTGCCAGTGGTGCAACAGGTGGTATAAAAAGCATATTGAGTTTGAAACCACCTCAAAAGGTAATTGCTGGATTCTTCATTCTTAGGAAGATCGGTTGTGGCACACCACTGCAGTTGCTATATTTTCCATTGCCAATAAGTCACTTGAGTTTGCCAAAAGCACCATCCAAAATTAGACTGCGCATAATATTTTGTAAATGTGTACAGTATGCTTCTGATCTTACTTCATAAAACGATATAAAATATATATATATATATATATATATATATATATTACATACAGGTCATGTTTTATGGCCCTAAACTAATTCTACCAGTTCTGATTTATGATGTTTATGCTTTAAGTCATTCTTACCTTCATGGCAAACCAAAACTTCGAACAACATAAACTACAACTTAATTTCAATTAAGTCATTGCTAAGAGCCCCTTGATCCATAAATGATGTTGCTTGTTGTAGCTGCACATTCTTTTAGTCTTACTGAACTTATCTCTTGGTGTTCACTGGACTTCCACCTCAGGCAGAACCAGTGTCAAGCTTCTGACTGATGTGTGAGTGAGTGACACGAGGTCACGGCTGATACAACTGAAAATCACAGTAAAAATCTGTAAGTGCGCCATCTGGTGGCAATGAATCAACATGGCAGCTTATTCATGCCAAATTTAGCCATTTATTTGACCTGTTCTGGCGGTTAGCAGCTTTATTCACCTGATCAAATAAGTGAGTGGTTCCTGAGTTGATAATCACTGGTTGCCCAATCCAAATGTTATGACAGCATAAAGGTTCATTAAAAAAAAAAAAAAAAACATTCACAAAAACCCCAACAATGTTTTTCAGAGATGAGCTGGTGGGAGTTGTGTTTAGACAGCAGAAGGCCTGCTTTGGTCTTGGCACCTCTCGGACAAGCTGTTTGCTTCAGCCACAGGGACTGATTAACATGGATTTACACTAAATGATGATGCCAGGAAAGAAATACTATGACAAGTAAAATATTAATGGCCTGTTGCTTTTTTTTAACAGAACCTTACTTTAAAAATCCTGTATTATCCCTTTAAATAAATTTGTACAGAAGTATAAGATTAATGCAAAAAAATAAAATCACAACATTTTTTAAATTATTTTACATGTTTTGATGTAGTTTTTTTTTTTTTTTTTTTTTTTACAGAATGAGGCTAGTTGTGTATATTTTTTTACCTTTTTATTATCCATTTAAATTAGAGAAGCATCAGTATTAAAACATAATGTTTGATAATATGCAGATATGTCGTGATGGACAAGGCCCAACGGGCTTTAATCTCCTGGTTTGAGAGCTATTTTGGCAATGGGAAATAAAACATGATAACGCAGTGGCTACATCAACCTACTGGAAAAGCTACACAATGTATGTAAATGGAAAAATATGTTTCATATATTAATATATGTTATTATACATTGACGATTTCTCCCTGCAACTAGTCTTGATGAAGACTAGCTGGTTGGGGAAATCCCAAAATATAGCTTTATTGCTTTGGATTGATTTACTTTGCGGTTTAACATATTTCCATACTGCAGCTCAGTTCTTTAGTAGTAGTTATAGCAGTAGCACAAGTACTGTCACAGTAATTTCAAGCTCACCCTCATAGTTCACGCAGCCGTTCTCATCCTCCTGTCCTGTCATGAGGGCATCAATCTCAGCCTCGGTCATCTTCTCTCCTGCATGGGGGCGTCACAGAACACGTCCAGGGTCGAAAACGCACAGAGTATCATGGGTACTTCCACATACACCGCCAGGAACCCGTTCAGACTTACCCAGTGTTGACAGGACAATACGCAGCTCAGCACCCATGACTGTGCCGTTGCCCTCCTTGTCGAAGACACGCAGACCCTCAACGTAGTCCTCAAATCCTGCCTTGTTTGGGCTGTTGATGATGGTCTGAAGCATGGGCAAGAAAGCTTCGAACTCTACTCTCTTTTGGGCCATGTCTGCGTGAAAAGAAATGAACAATGGAAAGTTTACCAGTATATCCAGATTGAAATTTAGATAAATGGCATTTGCTTTCCTCTCTTATGTAATGTTTCATTTTCTCTTTTCTCCACATCTGCTGCAGGCTTATATATGAGCTCTCCCAAACCTACATTTATGATTATTTTAGTTTTTTCAATGACATTTCAGTGTAAAGTTACAGTGCTTTCTTAATACATTGACAGTAAATGGCACCCCTGAAAACATGCAGAAAAACTCTTATCTCGGCAAAGAGTTCCTTTTTACAGAACGTTTCGCAGTTGTTTAATAATGGAGATCTTAACTGATGTTTTGACGTCTCTTATCATCCCCCTGAGGTGGCATGGTAAACTAATATCTGAAACCTAGCTTTGTTTGCCACGGTTTCAGTCATTATAAAAGTTGTAATTATTGATTTGACTGCAGATGTTTCAAAGCAGTAAAGTAATGTAATGACTGCTAAGTATGTACAAGTACCAAAATGCTTCAGTAACATTTATTTCAGGAATTATTTGGGCATTAATAGTGGTGGTACTGTTAATTTCACTTAAAAAAACAAATTTTGTCTTAATAAGTAATCTCAAATTAAAGGTTGCATTTCTAATGTATTTTCAGTGTGAAGTTGAGCTCTTGGAACAAAAGTTTAACATATTGTAGGGCCGTTAACACTTCACCAGGGTTGACTCCATTCCTGAAGGGTGCTTAACTTTGTAAATTATCCTAGAAGTTGGTTTTACTTGATGAAATTAACCCTGTCAGTATTTTTTTTCAAAAAGCACGTCCAAGTTAATTTTCATAATCCTGTAAAGCTTATGCTGAAGTTCTGGTGCATATGTTTTCATACGTTTGCTACACTACTGCACCATCTTGTGGTAAAATGTTGAAATCTTCTCCTTTCTATCTGAACCTTTCACTTTTTTTTTTTTTTTGGTGTTTCCAATATCATAGTGGTAAATTCAGTGATTACTAAAAAAAAAAAAAAAAAAAAAAGGCATGGTAAAGTATTCAAACCAGTCCTAAAATCACCATGGACAAACCCAGAGAGCTACAGCAATGTTTATTTTGTCTTCTTTGGTAGTGACTGGTAAGCTAAATATTTGGCTGCTGATTTTAAACAGTTCTGCTTTCACACTTAAAGCCTAGAAGAGATTTAATTAAAGCACAGTAATTAAAACGTTACAATAAATGATCAATGCTGACCGTGAAACCCTTTTTTTTTTCAAACCAAATTTAAAACCTTAGGTAAAATGAAAATACTACATAACTTGAGTTAGTGGATGGTACTCTTACCCTCGGCTGAGGGATTCCCCAGCAGTTTGTTGACCTCCTTGTTGGTGGGGTTCTGTCCCAGAGCGCGCATGATGTCAGCGATCTGGTTGTACGCCACCTTGTTGTCACCCACCCTGTCGAACAAGCCGAAGGCCTCCCTGTAGTCTGTCGTGTGAAGTGAAAAGAAAATATCACCACCCCGATGCTACAGTGAAACGGTTTTAATCAGCAGTTATGCATTTGGGGTATGTATGTAAGAGCTTCTGGGTGTGTAGTGCTGGAAGTTATATAGCAGGATTTCTGCAAGGGTGGTATCCCCTTATACGTTTCTACAACAGGGTATTTGCTTTTGACATAATTTTGTCAGGTTTTCTTAAGTCTTTTAAATTTTAATTATCTGTCTAGTCACTGCATTTCTGCAGCTTCCAAAGCTTTAAAGTCACTTCGAAAGTAGTACGATTATCATAGTAGTTTATTTCTGAAAAAAAGCGCAGCTGTTGC
The DNA here is from genome assembly GCF_011125445.2 of Fundulus heteroclitus. Taxonomy (NCBI): domain Eukaryota; kingdom Metazoa; phylum Chordata; class Actinopteri; order Cyprinodontiformes; family Fundulidae; genus Fundulus; species Fundulus heteroclitus. Next base: position 273,281 of record NW_023396518.1, read on the forward strand.
ACAACTGCCAGCAGGTGGGAGCAGCTACTCTGCTAACCGACAAGGCAAATGCACAACAAGTGCAAGTCGTCCAAGAAGGCAGCGCGGTGTTGCTGGCTGAATGGGCCCGACTGCTGCCGAGCTCTGTCACCCCTCACACTATTTCTGTCTCAGCTGTCTCCTTCTGTCACAGTAGGACTCTTTTAAAAGACCACCTTGGAATTGATAAACATAGCTGAGAACACGAGCCCCTCCTTTAAAGGCAAGGCCCTCTGTGGATGAGAGCAGAGTAAAAGAAGGGAGTGCTGACTTTAGTGTAACAAGCAGCCGGCCAGACTGGGGGTCTCGTCCTGTGGCGACCTGTAGGGACTAGCAGCGCCCAGGTGCTTCTTTTTGTCAAAGTCCTATCATTTCATCATTCTTACTGTGACTTTTGCCCCTCCTAAATGGGATTCCTTTTAAACCGATCTTTAGATAGTATAATACATGAAACCAATATCAAGAATCAGACACAGCTTAATTTTGACTTAGTATACCAAAGCCCATTAATCGTTATTGAGCTCTGTGCTGCATTTGTGCAATCTTTTTAATTTAATTCGACACTGATAGCTTGCTGGCTTTGATTGCTCTTCTGCAGCTGCAAGGGAAAGTTCAATCAGATGTGCAGATGTTTTGGCACCACAAACTAACTGTTTTATTTAATTGAGGCTTAATTATTCTTTTCTTGCAAAACCCGCCGCTTCCCGCCGTGCACATCATCTTTATACATGACACGATGTGTTTACACACAGGCAAGCTTCATTTTGTTTTAGTTGTGTCACGTGTTTGCTGCACAAATCTGAGGAATGGCTGAAAGATGTTTTTGTGACATTTTTAAAGCTTTATAATTAACTAACACCTAATTCATTTAGCCAGTCTTAGATTTCACCTGACAGGTGATATTCCTGTCAAATGTCAAAAACACAGGAACGGCTGAGGTCACCACCTGTTGCCGCATCTATTACAGGTTTGCGTTGGACTGTTATTTTGAAAAGATCATCATTTGACTGATATGTCAAGCTCTGAAGGTTCTGGATAGTAACAGATGAATCTAGCTGTAGGTTAAGTCAAATGTAAGACAGAGGAAGTCTTGAGCTGTTGGCAATGTGCTGTGATATTCTGTGGGCAAGAGTTTACTTACCTTCAATCTGGTCTGCGCTGAATTCAATCTACAAGCCAATGCAAAGCAAGAGCGTAAGTTTAATACACAAGACACATCATAAAAAAATATTTTTAATTAAATCATTTCAGCACAAACGAATCCCCACAAAACATAAAAAAAAAATGTCTCTGCTGTCATGAAACTTTTTTTTTTTTCCGTAATTTTGCCAATGCCGGCTTGATGTAATTGCACCTGATCTGTAGGGGTCCATCTTTAGCCACATTAACATGTCCACATTTGGAAACAACACTGAATTGCCATCCAGCATTAGTCGTCACTCCTAGTCCAATCTGGAAGCAGCTGGGTGTGGTCTAAAACTGGCGTGAGCTATCCAAGGTTCTGCTTGTTCTCTGCAGCCCCATTCACTGCTGATTGAGGGTTACTCTAAACACTAACTTGCTCTCAAGATACTTCCATAAACTTTAAAAGCTGCATCGAATTTGTAATTTATGTGACTGTGTCTGTCGTTTGCTTAAAGTGAGTCTCGCTATTGGAAAAAAAAAGTCACGATGCTTCATATTTTCATTCATTTACATTTTCAAGTATAAATGCTAAACGCAAAAAAGGTATACTGTCGGACGGTCAAGGTTGTACCCTGCCTCACGCTCGGTGACTGCTGGAGATAGGCAAACAGTCCCCCAGTAAACCCTACACTGATAAGCTGGCGTATGTAATGGATGAATGAATAGATGGATGGAGTACCAAATAAAATAGGTTAAAATAACCAGCACAGAATAGATCTGTCATGCAAGTTTTAGTGGAAGACCTGCAGTTCCAGCCAATCCCAAACCGTGTGTATCCTATCCCAATCTTCCCCACAACATATTAGGTCATGCTTTCATTGCCATAGTACCTTGACAGAGGACAGGTCGACCGCGGGAGCTGCAGCAGGAGCAGGCGCCGGTGCAGGTGCAGGTGCTGCTGCTGGCGCGGGTGCAGGTTCTGCCTTCTTTGCGGGAGCTTTAGGGTCCTTCTTGGGTGCCATTTTTGCTTATAGTTACAAAAAAAACGACTTTGTCCCTGACGCACCGACAATTACCGACTCGGGTGACACAGAAGGAGTGCAGCACAGAATGGAGGAGACTCAGAGGAAGAAATCATGCTTTGGCCGTATATATATCAGGCTATTTTCTGTTTGACCCCCAGCTGATGCCGTTCCCTTCTGAGGATTGGATGGCAGATGGGAGGGTGTGTGAGAGAGTGATGGGCTTCTCTCTAAACATGGAACTTAAGATTGCAGGCCAGAGAGAGTTTCTCCATTCCTCTAATCAAAAACAAAAACACTGTGCACACGGTTTGAAAGTTTACCTGCATGCATGAAATGTAAGGTAACACAAATTGGGGCACAGTGTTGCGTTTCATGATGGACACACTCAGAGCTGGGATTTCAAACAAAACTTAGAGACAGATTGGTCTCACCTTTGGGAAATTCCTGAGATGGAAAAAAAGGACTGCCATAGTGTCCTGCTATTTGTGGTGTTTAACTGGGAGAGCTTGGTCTAAAATCACCACAAGATCTTTGAGTTTGTTACTGTAAGTGAATCACACTGTCAGTGATACAAACGCTGAATGCAACCTAGGGATGTTTTAGGTTAGCTGGGCCAGTATCCATCTCCATCACTTCTGAAATGGCGGCATTAGGTAGCTTGACGTTTTCAGATAACAACTGTGTGGCTTCAGCCATAAAAGCATTTAAAGCCATTTAAAGCACTGCTGCTGGTACCATTTAAAACTTTGATTGCTCTCCTTAGAAGTGAAAAGAAACCTCTAAAGGTAGCACAATTTTTGACAAAAAAGTACAGAATACAAAGAGAACAGGGCTCCTATTGCTGATGCCAAGATAGTTTATTATAATGCAGGTCGCACAATATCACTGACAGCTGACTGTAGAAAATGTAGTCGCACGGCAGTTTTATTATTGAACAGGACGCACTATGTCGCGCTATCACAGCCAAGTTCACTTAGCTTCTAGGCGGAGATATATTATTTCACAAATGCTTACAGAAGTGGTCCGCATGTCTGGTTGCTCGATTTTCTACACCTGTGACCTGTGGCAGCTGGTGATAGAAAATTTGGGGGGCCCAACTCAAGGCGGTCCCTTTTGATGCAACACAACTAAAAAAGTCTACTTGAACCTATGCGTTACTGTCCTCTTCTTCATGCCAGCACATTTTAATGACTTTCTGATTGAAATCCATTATTTTACAAACATGTCCTTCTTCCATTGAGAGCCTTGCCAGCGCATTTGGCCTCTACTGGCTCACGGTGTGTCTGAGAAAAGTTGTCACTCTTTTCAAGGCTGAGAAGCACTTGTCAGCCTCTGCTGTGATGATGCTGACATTTAAAAGAGTTTCTGCTAGTTCCTGAAAGACAGTTTCTGAGAAGACCTCTTCTAGCCTTTTCTCTATAAACCACTGAAATAGTTCCACGGCACGACAAAAGGCTCTGAACTCTTCTTTGCTGGAGATGGGACCAAATTCTGCCTTTAGCCAACGCCTTTAGCTTGCTTCCGTTGAGCATTTTGCTCTTGTAAATCATACCACCTCTCGCAATGACTCAAACTGTTTTAAAGGAAAAGAGATAGATAATATAGAGGAGGTCCACACGGGGCATGATATGGTGAAAAATTTCCTGAAATAACTTAAAATCCCAACTTTCGAGCACCATGGCCGAGTTTGCTTTTTTCTGAGAAATGCTTAAGGTGTCTGACCCCCGATGTTGTCCACAAAACGTCAGTGCCAAAACTTTGACAAAGCAAGCAGGGAAAGCAAAAAACAGCATTTCTAACATTATATCCACCTAGCCAACTATGTTTATCATAATGCCTGCTGCTGGATTTTTAGGTCTGGTCCCCATTCCTTTGTCCTATATCAGAATTTTCCTTCATCTCCGCAATTCTCTTCTGTATTTCCATTGTTGTGATTTGACTCTGCCGTGTGCATCCATATGTTTGCGTGACGTTCGTGCCTGCACACCTAAGCTGCCAGGGGTGTGACTTTGATTGACAGGTATGATGAATTCTTTTGATTGGTTGACATGACCCAAAAAGGGCTGATCTACCACAGGTGCAGAAAGCTGCTTCCCAAAAAAAAAATGTTTTAAGTAGGCAATTAGAGACAAGCATTAAGTCACATGGAAGCCAAAAGTTTAAGAACGTACATGCACCCTCATCTCTTCAGCGTCCTCACCATTAAAACATTAAAATTAGGCACACACAAAATTTTTTACCTCATTTAAACCCAAAATGGAACCGTTATGCTAAAAAAGCAAATGTCAGACTAATTTTATGCGTGAACAGATGTGATAATTACTTTTTAACTCATAATATATTTAACTAATTGAACCTATATATACGGGCAGGCACAATAGCTCCCCCCTATTAACAAGCTGCCACTGCATGTGACCACGGAAGGGACCGGCACACCTGAAATCAATAATTTGGAAGAGAGTGAATATTTTTGCAGCATAGTTTGTTATTGTTTCAGGTGAGAAAAGCTCTCCAGTTTGCCCCCAAAGAATAGCCCCTTACAGTGGTTTTCAAACATTCTATATACACCAAGTATCACGCAGGTAAATTCTTAGTTTTCAAAGTATCTCATATTGACTGTCATTTCCATAGTAGTACAACAGAACTAGGATTTTGTTTCTTTGTCAAGATAAACAATAAAAAAAAACTCTCCATGGAAGTGCATGACAAACAAGTCTGAAGCGGGAAATGGTTGGGTTAGATTATAGATGTTTAACAGAGCCCAACCTCAAAATCAGAAAATAATCAAACAACAAATAATAAAGAACTTGACACAGTTTGTCAAAGAATCTTTCACACCCATAGTACTGTACAAGCTCAATTTTTAACATGTGGCTACAGTGTAGATCAAACTCCCAGAGAAATCCATTAGTTATAGTTTGCATTGCTAATAGCAGTTAGCCTGCTCACTGAGCACATCGAATAGCAAATCCCATTGGTTTCTGAACACGGGTTTGAAAAACAGTTTGGTTGCATTTGGTGTCATTCCCAGGTTCATGTTTTGACTTGAGACAGGCACCTGCTCCAGATTAATTAATTAATGTTAAATACATTAATTTTCACATGAATACTACCAAAATACTGAAACCATGGTCTTACAATTATTTAAGGCTAATTGGTCCTCAAAATAAGATAATGATTCATGAACACATCAAAAAAGTGACAACTTACAAACATCAGCCCACATGAGAGCAATGTTTAAATGAAGGGTAAACATTATATTATATTGAATTAAGTCCAGGAGAGTTTCTCTGGGGAGGAAAGTGCGTTCAAGGGAATATCCTAGCGGAATCTGTGTTTTTTTCTTTTCCTCTCGCTTATTAAAGATGATAAGACATCATCGTACAATGATCAGAAACATGTCTTCTATACTTAGACTTGTTTTGATTATCATGTGTGGATTTTACTCTTTTTTTTACCATAAATCAGAATGTCAAGTCACATCAAATAAAAGTAAAAAAAAAAAAGAAAAGAAAGCTTATTAGAAACTTTGATGAATTTGAGATGAACATGGTGTAAAATACATATGAAGAGATACGTGACTTAGAATAACTACATTTGACATGGTGCATCCATGAGTTGGTTGCATATCTGGTTTAATATTTCAGACAGTATAGAGGTCTTTGATCTGGCTTCAGGAATACATTTTGGTGTAATGAACCAACAGTGCAATGAACTCATGAAAAAAAAAAAAACCTGCATGTTTATGTCTGTTCATGTAATATAAGAGAAAGTAACTGGTCAAGTTTTAAGGCTTTCTTTCAACAATGACTTTTTTCTCACCACTCTTGCAAAACAAGATAGATGCATGGAGCGCACAGTTAATAATGTCCTGTAAACAGATTCTCCCACCTGAACCGAGGATCTCTACAGCTCTATTTTCTTTAATTCCCTAATAAATAGTTTCCTTCCTAGGCTTGTGAGATCAAAAGTACAGTTCAAACCTCTCCATGTCCACATTTATTCAGGTGAAATAACACACATGTTAACTCTGTTTACCAACTAGGTGAATTTTACATGCAGTTGGATGCACTGCATTTATTTAGGGTAAAGCTAAAGTTTCCCTCCTCTTTATGGCAATGTGCCATTTTGCTATCAAATAAGATCCCCCAAAATGCAGGTTATAACAATAAAAATATAGCTTTTTGGTTGTCAAGTGACAAATTGTGAAGAAAAAAAAAAGTCATGGGGTGTGAATACTTTTCTAGTGCAGTGAATCTTTCAGCTTTGTTAATGACCGGTTGTTTATTTGTGGTCCATGACTTTGTGCTCTTGGAAAAGCAGCCGCCCTGCGAGCATCATCAGCACCCTTAGTGTGGATGTGACGTAAAAGCACAGAGAGATGAGATGTGGAGCAGCTCTCAGCTGCTGGTGCCAGTAATGGAGACAAGGCCAAGAGTGCAAATTCTGTCTCCTTAATTCTCATCTATATCTGTCTCTCAGCCCAAGTAGTGAAGCCCTGCCCCCAACACCAAGACGGGGACGGAGGAGGGGGGGCAGTGACGAAGGAAGTACATAAAATCCCCCTACCCCTACTACCCCTTGGCCTGCACACACCCATCCGCTTGCTTTCGCTGACCCCATCTCCACGAGGGTTAGCCAGAGAAAGCCCAGTCCCTCAGCTGTCATCCAGGATCACCCCTGGCACTCCACTGCATCTTCTGTGGCTAACTTCCCTTCCCTCTCTCCCCCTATAGAAACCCTGCCCCAGAGCAGAGCTTGCACCTGTGCTGCAGTCCAATCTCAGCTCCACTATAGAATCTTAATGGACTCAGCAGCACGCTGGTGGAGCCGGGCTTTATTAAGATGTGCCTCCGGGTCAGCTTACGGAAGAGGGAAGGAAAACACAAAAATCTTTGTTGGCTATCACATAAAGGTTTGCTAAAATCTGTTGCGCGAACGGCACCGAGAGAAGGTCAAAGGAACAAAAATTGCATTGTGATCGCTTGGGGTTACAGCTGGTTGTCCAATAACAAATGCTCAAATCGATTTGTCATTAAACCACGCTTTTTATGAGTTACCTGCTTCTTTAATTTGAGCAGGCTCATGGATACATTTAGGAATCATGTTACAGAATAAAACAGTACATTATTGGATGAAAGCAATCCTCTTAGATCTAAATATATAGCTATACTCATCCACCATCACAGCAAAGCTTCTCTGAAACACTCACACTCAAGGCATGAGGTCAGATCTTTAAGTAGACCAACAAGCTTCTGTTCAAAAATGGCTACGCGATGACAAACGACATGACAAAAGGGGAAGGAAACCCCAGTTCAAAGTGTGTGGCTCGTAATGCCTTTCACTGCTCTTCATTATATGACACTATTGCATTGCAGGTTGATTTGTTGGGTAGGAGTTATGTGGTGCCTTTGGACAATGGATAAAATCCTCTCTCTCTTTCTTAAAAATTGTGTTTTTCTTTTGCCAGCTTTTCAGGAGCAGATATAACGTTTGGGGGAAAAAAAAAATAAAGCTCCTTCATCATATGGATTGCTTTCCCTGGCTTCCCCTGTTGCACACCCGGAGGCATTATATTAAATCCTGCACCTCTATAAACTTCATAAAATACACCCAAGACACACACATGAATAATGAAACTTACATTTTGTTTTTGCAACTGTAGCAGCTTTGAAAAAGTTTTATTTTTTCCAAATCATACCAACCAGCAGACAGTAGAACAGATAAGGTTTCGCCGCTCTGCATTCTGCCTTTTTAAAATATAGAGTGTTAACAGAACAAAAACAAAAACAAAAAAAAACTGAAGAGAGACTGGTGACATACTGTCTGGCTGTATTTTACTGGTAAGTACACCAAGTTTGTTCTCTTTTTAATGTTTTTACCTCACTTTTGAAGAAAATAATCTGTCTTTAATATGTCTACCCATTGATCTGATCTATTTCAGGCTTGGCTTGCGTGCTGCTGTTGAGCTGAAGAAGTGCAGTGTCACGTTTGACAGGTTGGACAAATGGGCAGGGTCATCATCTGGGTCTACTCCTGTTCTGAGTCCAAACTAAAAACGAACACAAAAGTATATTCAGTTTTTTTTTTCAGTTTTAATTTTCCTTCCCTGAAGATTGCTTCTCTCTTAGATTCTGCAGTTTCTTTCATTCAATGTTTTTCTCGGCAATACTTGTGTTCATTTACACATATTTGAACACGGAACATCAACGTCTGGATTTGGGTCTTCTTACAGCTAAAACCATAACAGAACAAGCTTTCCATCACTACTAAAAATATTTTTTTAATTAATTGTTTCTTTATGAGTCATGTTATATATGTTTCTATAAATGAATATCCTCTTTGATTTTATATTTTTTTTCTTCATACGTTTACGTTTATTCTTAAGTGTTTCCTTATTGACAAAAGATACACAAGAGGAGGACAGCAATCGTCCATTTTTCTGGCTAACATTGACAGACCCAGAAATCTTTTGGGACATTTTTACCTCTTTTGCCATTTGTTTTTAACAATCACATTAAAAACCGTTTGTGGCCCCTTTAAAAAAAAAAAAAGGCACTTGGTTGCTTTCTTTAGGCAACCCAATGCCCTTCAAACTCCACTGAGAGGCTTTTCAGTGTACTGTGCTGCTGTTTCTTTCCTTTAAACCTGCCATAAATTAAAATGTTTGTGGTGAAAAACATCTTTATCTTCTACACCCACCTTGAAGAGTGTTAGCTCTAAATATCAAAACCCTGTGTAAAGGTAATCATTCAAACAATTTGTTCTATGCCAGATTTTGTAAGAAAGACTCAAACGTTTGCTTAAAATCTTCCCTCAAAGCCCGATCCATTGCATCTCAAACCGATCGGTGGGCTAGTGTTCAACTAAAAATTAAGCCATAAATAAAATACTTTATAGAATTTATTGTTAAAAAAACATGTGGGCCTATACATGAGGCTAATTTACAGTTAAAAATGGTGAGTATCACCTTAGTGCTTGGGAGATACTGACAGATCCCTTACAGCGTCTTGTAAAAGTATTTGTATTTAAACATTTTACAACCACTAACTCCTGTGTATGTTATTTGAACTTTATGTTAGGACTATCACAATATCACATACATAGTGATACATAGTTTTAAATGTTTTTTTATGTATAAAAGTCAGTCAAGTCAAATGGATTAAGGGCGGGGTCATGGTAATACATGAATACACTTTCATTCTGAAATCCTTTCATTGTAGCTCAGGCGATAGTCAGAGTCATAGTCCTGCTACTGAAACTCAGCCCCGGTCTTTATTATTTTGCAGCCTCTAGAAGGATTTTACTAATGCCCTGTATTTAGCACAAGCAATCATCCCATCACCCCACCTGACGAGCATCTCGTTCCTCGTGGCACGATGCTGACGCCACGCCTTTTTCATTGTGGGTGTTGTGTGCTCTGGGAGATTTGCTGAGTCAGTTGTCCACCACACATGGCAGTTTGCCCTTAAACTTAGAAGTTTCATTTTGGTCCCATCTGACCCGGCCACCTTCTTCCATACGTTTGCTCCGTCCCCTACGGCAGGTGTCAAACTTCAAACAGGGCTTACTTCGGCTTTCTTTAACCAATGCCTTCTTCTCTCCACTCTTTCCAAAGCCAGCCTGTCTTTGACATCTACTTTGAAACAGCCTGTTGCTCTGGAAAAATGACCTTGTTTTGAACAAGAGTATATTAAGCGGCAGGGTGGAGGCACAGATTCATTTTTGTGAATTTATAATCTGTAAAGCTTATATAAGAATGGGTGATGCCTGTGATGGACAGAGGTGGTTGAGTCTGTGAAACAATTGATCAACAAATACATAGCCTAGTTAGAGCCATGATTGAGAGCACTCAGTGGAGCTGTCAGAAGAGAGATATTTTCTACGCTTGTTGTGAGCCTTACAGGCAATCTGGTTTGTCAGTAAACAGACTTTCTTTTTAAAATCTAATCTGAACATGACTTTATTTCTCTTCAGAAGTAACAAAATGGTACATCAATAAGTCCATATTGCACATATTCATGCCACTCATGTTATGGTTTGTGCTCACATCTATTTAAGTGATCTGATATCCATCCTCCTGCAAAACTGCTTTCAAACATTGGTTTAATGTCGGTTCTGAAAAGACAAGCTCAGACAACTAGTGAGTTTTGGAGAAATATTAGCAAGCAGTCTCAGGGAAGAAAAAAAACAGTCTGGTAAGGAATATTGTTAAACAAAATGAAAAGATTAAATGATATGAAAGTTAACTTCATTCATTAATTTCATTTATGTACTGCTCAAGGTGTCAGATTAAATCACACGGACATCTGGTTGAGCTTTAATTGCTCTAAGCATTTATGTTTCAACTAGAGATGATCAACTGCACTCCGGATTGTTTGTAAAAGAGTGGAATAGCCCTTTAGTTTGATGCCAAACTGCAAGCTTTGAATCAGATACCAACTTCAGCTTCATTATCCAGCTATGGTGCACCACCATGCGTATATACTCACAACACAGGAGACTACCAAATCCCTTAACCTGCACGTGCAACCAGGAAATAATCAATGGCAGAAATCATTTGTGCCACAACTGACCGACAGCTTATTTTTTTATTTTATCTATTGATTGCTCACGTTGGAACTATTTCGCCCATATAAAAAAACCTGCCTTAATATATTAAGAATTATTGACAACGAAATACTGCTTAGATTCTACAGCCGACAAAACATCAAATTAATGTAAATCACGTTATGGCAAGCCCAGACATGTTTTCATAAAATGCTCTTTTGGGCAGTATGTTTTGAAGTGTGTCATTTCAGAAATACTTTTTTTTTTTTAAACCGCATGCTTTGGTTGAATTTTTTCTATCCTTGCCAGTTCCCAACCTTCTGATTATGTTCTTGGGTAGGTGAAGTGTACATAAAAAAACAATTAAATTATTGAACTCCTAACTTTTGAACAGAGCGGAGCACTGATGCCTGTTGTTTTTGCACTTCAAGTATTCAAATTCAAATTTCCATAAGGAAATCCCGTCAGCAGTGTTGCAAGCACAAGGAATAACACTTCAACCATGAAACGGTGAAAGGTGCTCTCCTCTCCGGAGTTTGTGAAGGAGCAAAAACACAGGTTTTGATTTCAAGATGCAGCACCTGTCCTGGCCCTGAGAGCAGTCTTGTGTTAAGCATGATTAATGAAATGTGAAGAACTTGAGCTCTGGAGAAATCATGCGATGAGTGCAGTGTGGCGTGAGATTCTAAAGATGGCATAAACCCCCCCCCTGGTCACCGACATTTTGCTACCATTAAGAAATTTGTTGTTCAGTATGACTACGTTAAGCACATTAGTGGATTTCCTCTGCCGCAAGAAAAGAACATTCAGCACCGGTCCCCAAGCCATGTGTGATGACTAGAGAGTAGATTCTGGACTTTGGTCCCATCCGATGCCTCCGCCTTTTTAAACCCTGAGTGCTTCCTTCCCGATACTCTGCGTCTGTGCCAAAAGGAATGAGGCTGTAACTGAGCCTGTGGGGACAGATGGTGCCTATTTATAGAACCTGCATTGAGGTGTGAAGTTTCTTGGGATTTCTAAGAGTCAAGGCCCTGACTCCTTAAAGGGGCTGATAGAGGCTCTGTGGCCTGCACTCTCTAAAGTCCCCCAATAGGATTAAATGGGCACAAGCCTAAACAAAGCAGCCCAATGGCCTTTCTTAAAGGGGTCACAAAATAATACCAAGGATAGACATGCAATGGCGTCGAAAAATAGGGTCCACCTTCTCTTTCCCTGCCCACTGACCAGTTCTTCCTCTTGCAACCTGAAACATTAAGGGCCATAAGATCAGGAGAGTCAGACTCTCTTATTGTTCTGATATGTGAAGGTCTATAGAGGAAAGAAAAAGTTATTTGGGGACTCCTGCAAGGGATTACAGTAGTTCTCCAACCATTTGTTCGTCCATTATAGTCCATATAAGGTTGCCAGCTGATCTTATAATTACAGTTTATAAGATCAGTTTGAAATATTTGAAATAAAAGATTTAAGTCTATCTAATATAATTTAGAACATAATTAAGAACGCTTGCAGAACTCATCGCCCTCAACATACCCATCACAGAAGCTGAAATTTTCAATCTCCAACCAATTCTTTGTTTCCCAGACAGATCATCAGATAATATCTGTAGCTCGAGATATCAACGAGCTGAAACAAGAAGAGAACATCAACCCACATCAATAAAGTCAAACTTTAATATTCCAGGACTTTTGGAATCACTTCCTTTTCCAGATTTTCTTCACAATTCTGAATTTACTTATTAAGGACACAGGAACAGCATATTTGGATGAGGGATTTATATGTTCATATTTATGTTTTCTTTTGTTTGTTTTTGTACCGTGGTCTCTGCATGTTGAAAGTGCTTAATAAATAACGTTGGATTGGACTGGATCTATGCATTTGGATAAGATTGCACCTGTTTGTACTGAACGGTGCTTTAAGATTACATTTGTATTGACTTGGGACTACATTTATCAAATTAATTAAATCAAATTAAACTCAGTTCAATTTGTTTGGTTGCTACCCTAGACCATAACTTGTCTAAAAAGCAGAATGGGAAACTAAGGTTTGTAGAGTTCTGCACAAAGTTAAGATTTGAGGAGAGACGAGTGATGTGAAATGTTTTTGAAACATAGAGCTAACAATTAGTGAAATATAACATAAAACTAACTTTTAATATCAAGGATATCTTCACTTTTCCAAAAAGTTTGAACTTATATTAAAACTTTTATTAAAAGCAAAACTGGAAAATATTTTACATTCTTCATTCTGAGTTTACAGCTTTAGATGAATGCACATCATGGCTGTACAATTACAGATTATTTTACCCAGGGTTGCACAAGGTTGTATGAGGTCCTAAGAAAAACGTAGCTTCAAGGGCTCACTTCCAGCTATGGATGTGAGCAAAACAGATTTGCCAAAGCAACAGATGAGTGCCTAAGTTTAGTATTTTGTTCATATGCAGCTACAGTAAAACAATTATTTTTTGTGTATTTGCTTATAAATTGATATTTTTGTAAATTAACATTTATACATATTTACAAAGAAGTATTTATTTCCCTTTTTATTCATTGATTTTTAAAATGTCTTCATTGAAAGGAAAGTGGAATTTCTTTGCATTGTATGCACAAACCTGGTGATTAAAGCTAATTTTAATGGCAGACAGTTACAGTGGCCATGTGACCGCAGCTCAGACACAAGCAGTAGAAGTTATTAAATCACATATAAGGTATTAATCTGTTACCATGCTTTAAAATTATGAATATTTTATTCTTTCTATGTACATAAGTGGTGCATACATTGACTGCTCCTGTGTGAATTCAAGTCCTCTCGGGTCCTTCGGGCCAGCAGGGTGCCCTAAGTTTGCCTACATATCAGGCCGGCAGAAGGTATTGTTTCCAAAATATCTGCTTGTTTAACAAACGAGAAAAAATATCAAACAATGTACGTATGGTATGGTTTTAAATAAGTTATTTAATAAGTTATGATTCATATAGACATCTGGAGTCACCCTTTCTTCGGGCTAGATTTACATAGCATCAGCTCTAAGACAACTAACTATGCCTGTAATTTATGTGTCCCTTTGTGTTTCATATACAGTAGTAGTCTGCAAATTACCAACAGCTTTAAAGACAACAGACAAGTACAATTGTTGGGGCTCAGCATAAAGACCACAGTCTTTGATCTTGTTAGTGATGTCCTAATCTTTAGAAATATCTTAATTCACCCCTGGAACCATGTCATCTTTTATTTCTGTCATCTAAGGACCAAGACATTGTTCGGAAACCTGGCACAGAGAGGATAGTGAGTGTGCCGGTCTGTCTATTTACGTCCGCCCTTAAGCTCGGTCACCATGTGAATCTCACACTTGAGACCGCAGACAATGCGGGATCCCTCCACCGAGGGCGCATGCCGGCCATTGTTGTAGAGCTCCAGTCTGCCAATCAGTGGCGCATTTTGGAGGGCATCTACTGACGGGCCTCGCGGTAATAAACGGTCATGGAGTGTGTTTCGCAGGGTTCTCGTATTCTCAAACTCATCACGTAGCAATTTTCCTGTACTTCTCATTCCGGTACTGGTGAGAGCAGCTAGCTGCGAACAAAAACCCCAAAAACCATTGAAGTTTATGACTAGAGCTGGATTCCTTTTACTTGTTTGTGTCATATTTTCAGATTCAGTTAAATGCATGAACAATAAGTGTTTAGGTGTCTCGCATGTTGCTTAATGACTTCATGTTCTTAGAGTCCAAAAATGCAAAGCCTATGGATCAGATGTGCAGTCGCTGCGCTTCATTATTACAATGTAGCTATGTAAGTAAAATGCAATATGATCATTATGCCCTACTCATGCCCAAATGACACTAAAGTTCACATGTGTAGGCCATCAGTGCTCAGTATCCCTTCAATATTATTCCGTGCTTTGACCAAATCCAGTTAAAGTTTGCTTTTGCATCATCTGCTAGCAGGCTACATAAAAACAGGAAAAAAACAGGAAGATACTAATCACCAGCAGTAAGTTCTACTTCATATTTAACATTAGCTTTATTTTCAACATTTGTTGAATATTGGATACTTTTAAAAATGTACCTCCTCCACTTACAAAAAAAGATCTCACTCTAAACATACATTACCAACCTTTGTGGAAAAAAAGAAAGTTGGCATTAAAAAAGTCATCATTTTCACACAGCATATTAAATGAGTACTGCTTAATTTTACCCTGCCTCCTTTGTTACATAATTGTAAACTCAGTATGTTGTCTAAAGAAACATTTCAGTAAAGGTGTCAGACTGCCTGTAAAGCTGTTAAAGCTGCTACTATGTGCAGCATGCAAAATGACACTGGTGCTGTCCCTTTCGTAGCCAGTGCAGATCTGCAACGTTATCCACTGGCACTGCATCTGTAATTTCCATATATATTGCAAGCAGGAGTTGTACAGTCTCAGGAGGAAACAACTAGCTATTTTTTTTTGTTTTTGTTATTATTGTTTTTGCAGTACTCATAAAACAATCACCATGACTGATTGTCTGAGGTTGTCTCATCTGTCGACTTACAGTTAAAACACAGTTTCTTACTGCACTTAATAAATGGTTCCCCGTCCACTTTGTTTGGGGGAAAAAAATCATATCTCTTAAACATTTTAAGATGTTTAGTTACAACCACAAAGTGCAGCATATTTCCTTGACTAACACAAATTATTGCATGATTGTGTGGGTACATGCAAGGTTTTACCATCTTATTTTTTATTATTTTACAAATATAAACCTAAAATGTGAATTGTGAATTTAAAATAAGTGCAAATAGTTGCTTTTGGGAGTCACCTAATTGGTCAGGAGAGTCTATGTGGGGTTGCTTTTACCTTTTTTTATGTTCTAAATGTCCCCGCTGTGAGACAATAAACACTCTTTCAATTCTATTCTATTCTATTCTATTCTATTCTATTCTATTCTATTCTATTTAACTGAAGTAGTAATGCAGCTTTTTCTGTGAAGGTCTGAGATGTTTTCTATGCAACATAAGCAAACAGAGAGCAACATGAAGTACAAGGAACAGATCTGCATGTCAGGGATGAAGTTGTTTTGAGGTTTGAAGTGGGGTCAGGAAAGTACAGTACTCTCCATCATCTGAAAACTGATACAGTATGGCACAACTGCAAACCTGCCAAGACAGGATTGTCCACCTAAACTATCTGGCCAGGCAAGGGAAGTATATCAATTAGAGAAGCAGCCAAGATATCCATGCTAGGTCTGTTGAAGCTGGAGAGATCCACAGGTCAGGAGAAAGAGTCTAATGTCAGGGAAACTATCAGTCCAGCCCCTAACAAATCTGTCTTTTATTGAAGAGTGGCACTCTTCACTGTTGAGAGTCACTGTTAAAAGAAAGTCATAAAATCTCCCCTTGAAACTTGGCCCAAGTTCTTTTAGAGGACAGAACAGGATGCTGTGAGGAGAGTAAAATTTAACTTTATGTGGGCAAAAATGTACATTGCACAACACAATGAACACGCTTACTGTGAAACAAGGTGATGGGGGCATTATGCTGCGGAGATGCTTTTTTTCAGCAGGGACAGGGAAGCTGGGGAGAGTTCAAGGCTAAACCTGTCCACACTTCTTGACTTTTCCCTTTTCTCCCACAAAACAAACAACAAAAAAAACACATATCTTCACAGAAACTCCTAGATTAATCCGACGGAGACTGCGCTGTTATCCACAGAGAAATGGACAAAAATGTTATGTGGCCAAGTGGACAAAGCTGGCACAGACTTGCGGCTGCAATTGCAGTAAAAGATGGGTCAAAGAATGGACTCAGTGGGTCTGAATACAAATACACAGCATGCTTTTCAGATTTGTTTTGTTAAAAGCCTAGAAAACCATGTTTATCGATTCACTTCCATATTACACTCATGCACTACTTTTGGTTGGTCTATCACATAAAATCCCCTAAAAATGGATTAAAATTTGTAAGGTGACAAAATGTGAGGAATGGTAAAGATAGAGAGATGACATGTTAAATCTTTAGTAATACATTGACATTGATACAATCAATTCTTAACACAAAATCCTGATGTAAAGAGTAAAACAATTCTGAAGTGAATTCATACAAGCAAAATATATCCCATGTTAACGTCTTTCAAATGTTGATGTCAAACAAACAACTTCCAATAAATGAAAACGTGAGTAAAGTGCATGTTTTCAATGACTAACACTCCCTCCCGAGCCTCTATGGAAGAGATTTGCCACTGGATGTCAGTATAGCTCCACAGAGCCCAGGCTCAATTTAGATAAGAGATTTATTTATGCACGATTAACAACTGGGATGACTTTAATCAAATGCAAAAATCCTGAACAATATTCAGACATAAAAATCTGAATAAAGTCTAGGTTTAAACCTATGTGGCACATTTGCAACTAATTTATTCAGATACACAAGATGGATACTTGTAGCAACAAATAATAATTACAGATTTCCTTGAATCTTTGCACAAAGGTTTTTTTTTTTTTTAAGTGAGCACAAGCTGTTCATTTTCTAATTCTTGCGGGTATTATGTTCAGGTCCTGATATTCAAACTCACTTTGTTCAGACTGCTGAACACAGCAGAGTGGCAGTCAGACAGCTTTCTCCACAGAGGACCAGTCTTGCAGCCATCAGCAAATACACACACCACTCTAATCCCACCACCATGCTGCCTGTCTGTGGACGGTTGGTTTTTTATTTATTTATTTATTTTTCTTTGCCGGCAATTTGCCTCAAAGAAAAGGCTGTAAAGAGTTAGCTGCACGTAAAGAACTCTCTACAGGTTTGCCAAGCGGGCACGGTCATTCCCAGTGGGAAAGCGTTTTGTGTTTGTTCCAAGCACAAAAATGCTGAAAGTGTATCTAATAACTCCTTACTCGTGTGTATTTTTTTCTACATTTTTTTCCCCTACCACAAATAAATCAGAGAACATCGATGAAATAACCCAAATAATGTGTATTTTAGTTTTAGGTTCACCTATATAAAGGCTTCATTCACGGCCAACTGATAAATATAGTATTAAAGGTACAGCTTCACCGGGAAAACAACAACAAAATAATAATAATAATAAAACAACAAATGTCTTGATTAATACCAACAACTTCGTGTGTCATAAAAAAAAATCTAGCAGATTTGCTGTTTCATTTGAGATAACAGTGGGCGTTTTTCTTCCCTTTGTGTGTGTGGAGGCCAATCTAAACACCGTCCGCTTCATGTGTTAAGAACAACAACCGCCGGCGGCCAATCCGATGCAACGTTTCGAGCGTCCACTTGAACTGTCCGTCTGTGGCCACCGAGCGCACGAGGAGAAGCCTAGTAACTCATTTTCCCTACATTTAAGTTCAAACATTAATTAGTGCTCAGACTGCCCGCTGTTCTCGCCCCAGTGCCAGTTTATTAACAGTGTGACTTTAGGCTACTATGACCCAAATCCTGTTGGCTTGCAGCGTGGTTAAATCTCTGAGACAAGGATGCGTGGTTTGCAGGAAAGTGGGCAACACGTCGGGCTGGCCGAGACTTCAGTCTGCGAAACTTTTTAGTGTCAAGGTAAGGAAACGGCTCGTTAGTGTAAGGTGCCAATCATAGCTGCGGCGAACTTTTCATTTGAAGCCGCTTCCCCAGAAGCGCTGCAAAACCTCATACGGTGTCTTGCCCCATATTATATCCGTGCGAGCAATTAAAAAGTGGAAACTTCTCTTCTAATTGGGATACAAGCGGCTGAAATGGACATGAAGCGTGTTCCATTCAGGTTAACGAGACACGTTGGAAGAGTTGTGCGCACTTAGATTTGAACTAATTACGAAATAAAATTAAACGCAAAGAGTTTTTTTTTTTTCGGTTGAAGTTTTATTTTCCAACTGCGCATTTGTCTTCTCATCCCCGTGTCTTTAGAAAATGATGTTGTATGTGGTTGAGATTTTCAGACAGCTGTCTGGGCAGCTGCCGGACTTGCGCGCATCAGATGTATAAATCACCCTGTGTTGCGTCATAGTTCAGGGACGGTTTGATTGCTGTATTAAATTTACCAGTGCATCTACAGTATTTCAAATGGAATATCTTCGAAACTTTATTTATTTTACTGACTCGTTTACCTCGGAAATTGATAGGTATCATGTAAATTCACAGAAAATTATATATTTCAAGTGTTTGCTTCTGTTAATTTGGATTTTTTTTATGGATTATGGCTGATGAACACCAAAAACATTTATTTGTGTGATTTACTGCTTCAGTATAGTGTGGTAGCAAATCAGCCTGTCATGCTGCTGAGATATTAAGAAAGCTCATGTTGCTTTAATTGTGGGATCTTCTGCCAATCTCCCAGTGGCGGTTCTAGAACACATTTATTAGGGGGGCCATGGTGGGGCCAGTGTGTGTTTTTTTTTCTTTTTCTTCTTTTCATGGGTGCACAGATCAAAGAAGGAAGGGGAAAAATGGGCCAACTTTCATTATTTGATATATTAAGGCTACAGTTGGTAATCTTGTCCAGAAACACTTTTTATTATATTGGGGGAAATGGTCCTTCCATTCTGAAAGGAGTAAATACATTATGTATTCAGAAAAAGGAGGTTAAAAAAATTGATCTCTGTGAAAGCTGCAGGCCTTTAAAAACGGACCAATCCCTGCCATTTGGACCGGATGGCAGGGATTGGTCAAAGCTTTGGTCCCACCCCCGCCCCCCTCTGTCCTTAGAGTTCCAAGGGTATCAATTTCCCTATTGGTTGTCCCTCATGCCAGTTATTCTGACGAGCTCACGTAACGCCAATGTGCATGAACGTTCCCTGTTAGTTTCCACTTGCTAGCTGGGCATGCATTACCTGGCAAGCCAGATTGATAATGTGTAGCACTGTAGTTCTACATGTTATCAGTCTGGGACTGCTCCATTTGAATCCGTTTGGGGAAACAAAGGAATTTCAGCAGAACTATCTGAGCTATTTGGGCAAAACGACTCCCAGTGCCCGCCTACCAAAGGTTGGTTTTAGCCAATCACGGTTTCAAGTTAAAACGTAAGCAACAGCTGCTGTGAGAAAACGCAACACAGTAAGCTAGTCAAGGCACTACTTGCTGTTCTGCTATCAAAGAAGTAGTTTTGGATTCTGAAAAAAAAAAAAAACAGCTATGATAGCAGCAGCTACGCATACGTCCTGCTGCGCTGCTGAACCGTTTTTGGTTCAGACACAAATGGTTGAAGCTTGAGCTGTACAAGATGGATTCTTGTGTGTTTGTGAATGCACAAATACAGCTAGAATTCATCTTGAGGTATTTGTGCATGCACACTTCTAGTGTTTATGTATCCGGTTGGCTTCGGTGTTAGCTGTTCATTGCAGCTCCACTGCTCTCTGGCCCCTGTCTATAACCGCCCATGGTATCTCCAGCAATCAACGGGGGGCCAAGCGGAGTATACCCTGGACAGATTGTCCATCTATCACAGAGCAACAAAGAAACATACCAGACAGACAACCATTCACATCAACACACTCAGACCTATGGTTGATTTAGAGTACCCGGTTAGCCTTACGGTCTTGTTTTTGGATTGGTGGAGGAAATGGGAAAAATTTCAAAGAACCCATGCATGCAGAGATTGACTTTGACCACTAAGCATCAGTCCTGTCTTGTTTCTCCATAGTCCAGGTAAGACCCATCTGGCATCGCCGTTGGTTAAGGAGTGGTTTGATACGAGCCCATGTCTTAAATATGCCTGTATGGTGACTCTCGAAGCACTGAGTCCAGCAGCTCCATTTGCTTCACAACCCTCTCAAGGCTTCAGCTATCCCTGTTGCTTGTATACTTTTTTCTGCCACACTTCTTCCTTCCTCTCAATTTTCCAATAGCATGCTTGAATACAGCCCTATGTGCCCGACCAGCTTCGTTTGCAATGACCTGTTGTGGCTTACCCTTGTTGTGGATGGTTATAGTCACTGTCTGCTGGAAAGCTGTCAAATCGGTCGTCCTAACCATATTTGTGTAGGCCCTAAAACAAAATTCCTGCTTTAAAACTCCTGGTTTTATTGGTCTAATATGAGTATTCATATTTTCTGGGAAACCAAGTTTGGTTTCCATTAGTTTCAAACCACAATGATCAGTATTGAAATAAATAAATATCTAAATATCTGAAATATATCAATGTGTGTGTGTGTTCAAATAATCCATAAAGCATATGAGTTTCACTTTTTCAACTGAATTAGTGAAATAAAAAAACCTTTCAATGATATTCTAATTTGTTCAGATACATCTGTATAGTGTCCTACTGTGGTAACATTGTCATTGTATTGCAAGCAGGAGTTAAACCATTAACCAAAATTCTGCATTTTACTGGATCATCTCTACCAATATATCAGTATTTTAGATATCATCTGTGAGACAAAGCATAATATTAATCATTCACTGTTTCATTTGTATTCCTTTTGATGTTAGCTGATACTGCTGCACAGTGGGTCTCAACCAACCTTTACATTTATACCTTTATCTCCCTTGATCTCCCCTCTTGCTTTCTCTAACGCCAACCCGCTCTCTAACTAGTGCTCACAACAGTTGAAGAGATTTGTCTGTCTCAGCATTCGCAGCACATTTCTCAATGACCTGCAGTTTCAGCACAAAGTCCCTGTGGCTCACTGGCTGCCATATCCCTCCTACACTCAAAATCTACAGGCCGTCTTATTTCAAAGTTTTGCCTTTTGTCTGTCCAAACTGGGTTTAGAAAAAGAGAATACATTATTTGTGGTTGAGATTTCACTTGTCATCTCTCTGCCTTCTTTTAACTCCCAGGCACAGACAGCTCACCTGGTCTTGGAGGATGGTACCAGGATGAAAGGGTTTTCCTTTGGGCATAATGGCTCTGTAGCCGGGGAACTTGTCTTCAATACTGGCCTGGTGGGGTAAGAAAGAAGCTCACTCTTTTGTTGTAACACCATTCGATCTTAAACAAAACTGTATTCTCCAACAAATGTCTGTCAGATATAAAAGAATATAAGACTTTAAAAAGAAAGTGGTTTCTCATATACTATCCTGTAAAAAAATAAGACACTCCATTAAATATTCAGATCTTTGTTACGAAATGTTAACAAAGGGTTGTCTCGTGTCGTTTATGTATAACTTGAAATCAAATGGACTTAATTCTGCTTAAGCATAATATAAAAAAAATGATATTAATAGAAACATGTTTTCTAACTGGCGAAAAGGTTAGGGGGCCTTACCTCCTAATAGCTAACGTTGGCCTCATTGGCTGAAATAACGTCAGTGAGACACTTCCTGTGGTCTTTTACATGTTTTTGATATCGATCTCAGGAAAGTTTGCCTCATTTTCACTGGTGAGATGTTTGAGGGGATTCTTGCACTTGTAGCCCATTTCAAGTCACACCACAGCATCTGTACAAGATCCTCAGGATATGGGCTCTTACTTGGCCCAGGACTTTCCATTCCTTAATTTTTAGCCAGTCCTTGGCGGTTTCACAGGTATGTTTTGTGTCATTATCATGTTTTGGATGTATTTCTGTTTTAGCTTTAAGTATTGTTTACAGATGGTTTAAAAGATACTTTATAAATCTCAAAGGGGAATTAAATGTCATTGTAATTGCAACTATCCCTGGTTTCTTTAAACAGTTGTTGTAGATGGTTATGGACAAGAAGGATCCCCTATAGTGGTCTCTATTTCAACGGATTTGAATAAGACTCCGACTGAAGACAATCTGCTTCTCAGGGTTATCCATTATTTTCTTAATTTAATAAAGCTTAATTTTTGTGCAGTCCGCTCCAGAGCAGTCCCCAGAACAGAGTGAGCCTTCTTTATCAGCTTATTATACTTTTCTGAGTCACTGACTCTAATAATCCTACCACAGACGACATTACCAGAACAGACTGCACTCTTGACAACAGTTTGATAGAATATCTGCAGCATCTTGCTGCAAACACCGAAGGACCCAAGCTTCCTCAAGAAATATAGTCTGCTCAGTCCCTTCTTGAATGCTATTTCATTGTTGCTTCTGCTTCCTTTTCTCAAGCAATTTCTTACATGTGGTGGACTTCATGATGAATTCTCTGATGCTTCTGATTGCACAGTCTTTTCCTCTTTCCTACAGTATCAACAGTAGCAAGAGTCTGCTGTAGGTCCCAATGATGACATTTTAGTGTTTTAAGAGACTTCATTAAGCATCTTTTTTTTGGGTGAACTTGGTAGCTTGGACACGTTGACTGTTCTTTTGAATATCCTTCAGTTGTAAACTATGTTCTGTACAGTGAAATACAAGAAGTCAATTTCTTTTTAGACCTCTTTTCACCCCTCACCAGACTTTCAAGCTATTACAACCTTCTTTCTGAAGGCTTTGGGTGGCTCTTTTGTTCTCTTTGTGTTATAATATAAAAGTTCCTTTGTACTGAAAGCAGCACCGTGTAACTTTTAGCCACTATAGGCGCTAGACCTGTAACTTCCAGATTTAGTGCAACTGAAGGGGCCACTGGCATCACTGCACTGTCGCAACATTAAACAGTCTCCCTCCGTGTTTGGGAATGTGATAGCAGGCCACTTTGGACTAGCACATTGAGAAGTCTTCAAGTTACTTGTAAAGACAAGTAACTCACATACAAGATGAGGTGGTGGAGCGTGTGAACAGCATCACGTTTGTGGGCATCCACATCTCCTCTGACCTCTCCTGGTGCGTAAACAACTCCCACCTGGTGAAGAGGGCCCAACAATGGCTCCTCTTCCTCAGAAAACGGAAACAGACTGAACTTTGGACTAAGCTGCTAAAAAACTTGTACATAGCTACAATAACCATCAGGGATGTTCCATTGCACATTTTCATGCACTGTTCTGTATATTAAGATAGAAGAACATTGCATAGTTTCATATTAAAATAGGGCTGACTTTCGGAACTCGGTGCGTGTCCTAGTAGACCTAGCATGCTTTAATCTCTCAGTGCTGCTTTTATAACCACATATACTAATTTGATTTATCATGGTTTTAAATGTTTTCTGTCATTTAACCAAATTTCTATAAATTAAAAAATAAAGGATAGCAACATTGATTTTCTATAATACTTCACTACAATGTGGATTTACCTGTTTAGGTACCCTGAGGCCTTGACTGACCCCAGCTACAGAGGTCAAATTCTGACCCTGACATACCCTATCGTTGGGAACTATGGGGTACCCAGCACCCAGGAGCTGGATGAGCTTGGCCTGAGAAAACATGTGGAGTCAGCAAACATCCAGGTATTACATGAAGGATAGGGTGAACGAATTCAGGAGTTTCTACTCTGTACAGCATATCAAACTATTTCAAATTCTTACTTTGCTCCATTTGTTTGATTTTTCTGTATGCGTTTACTGTTTTATTAGATATTATATTATAGTATAATGTTAGATTAATTACATGTTTAGTTCTGCATAAAAAACTGTTTAGTAAGATCCCTTAATCTTTTATAAAATAAATAAGCTAAATTAGTGTTATACACAGTTTATCTTTTCATAGTCTTGCTTTTGTCACAATTAAGTGTATGTATAAGAGTTCTTTGTTGGTTGCTGGGTCTTCTATTGGTTTGCTGATTTTTTTGTGTGCATTATGATTGGGGAGCTACAACAAATGATATACATAAAACAATAGTTAAACTGAAACAGGGCATTTATTGCGTAATCAAAGGTTTCAGACCATAGCCTGAAAAATCCTAAAACAGAATTAAAAGCATCAAAAAGTGTCAGTAGCGAGTGGCCACGTCATTATTGTTGATTATTTCAACAGTGTTCATAAACCTCTCTTGCCATCCTCCCCCCCATGTTTTAAATTAACTTTATAACGAAGAACAAGCAGGAGAGTTCAAAAGAGGGATGTTATTGTTCTGGAAGAAATCCTTTATCAAAGGTGCATTGTAAACTGCAATGTTGTCCTATTGACAGACCCAGTGATCACCACACAGACGTGGCGTTTCAATCAAAAGGGATTATCGCCTCAAACATGGAATACGGCACAACTAGCAAAGGAAAAAGCTCTCATGATTGATTTTTTTCCCCCCAGTATGCTAAAATAATTCTGCAGTTGGTGGTTCTCAATGTGCCAGTAAAACTAAAATCCATCAAGATTGTACGGATTAATTTTTTTCTTCTACGGAAATAAACCTTTTTTTCCACCATTCAGTATCACCTCTCTGTTGGCGGAGATCGGGCTTTTTGAATACATTTTTTTGTTCTTTATCCTGTCTCTTCCAGATAAGATTTTGATCAGGAGTGTAAGTAGTCAAGTCTTTATCAACATTTGTTCTGGTTCTTTGAAATGTAGCCTCCAAGATTTTTTCTATTACAGTAGCACAACTATGGGTCAGAGACAAAGAGCCAGCTGGCAGGCTAGCAGTTTGATTCCACATGTGAAAGTGTTTGGGCAATGTATTGAACCCTATGTGCCCGCAGTTCTACAAAGTAGTGTGTGAATGTGACTTGTAGTGTAAAAGCATTTGGAAAGAACTGTAGCATAGGCCAATACAGTATAAAGGCATGTATTTGACAGTTAATTTAGCAAGCTAACAACTAACTACACAGGCTGTTTTCTACAACATCCAGTCCATTAACATCTATATTGCTGTCTGCATATAGTGTGTTTGTATTGGGATGAACACTGTGCTCCAATGTACTTGGACAGAATTCATTACATTTGCCGTAAAGATGCTGCCTTGTTTTATGTAATTTCTTTTGAATGATAATTTGACCATATGTGGACTAAAGTTCAATTATGTGCGGGTTCGCCTCAAGCAGTCAAATGCACTGCTCAAAAAGCCTCAAAGTAACACTTTGAAAAAATATCAAATCTCAATTGATAAAAAAAAAAAAATCATGCTGGTAATTCGTACTATAATATGACTGGTACTGTTTTAGGAAACAAAGAAAGCCACGCTGCTTAATGAAAATAAAAAATATCTACCCACCCAGGAGTTATTCCAAAGTCACAAAGAAACGGAACCTGAAACACTGATATGGAAGATTAGTACAATTTGCTGAAAGATTATTGCAAAATGGTACTCAGTACCGCACATGCTTGTATGCAAACCTGACAATGTTGGGGCGTGTTCCTTATGGGATGCGGTATCCTTTCTATGACCCTGACCAGGGCATCAATGAGCTTCTGGACAGTCTGAGTTGTAACCTGGTGGCATCAGGTGGACCTAAAAACTATGTCCCAGAGATGTTCAGTTGGATTTAGGTCAAGGGAGCATGGAGGCCAGTCAGTGGTATCAATTCCTTCATCCTCCAGGAACTGCCTGCATACTCTTGCCATAGGAAGCTGGGCATTATTATGCATAAGGAGCAAACTAGGGCCTATGGCTCTTGCAGAGGGTATAACAATGGGTCTAATGGTTTCTTCCTAATACCTAATGGGAGTCTGGGAGCTATTGTTTATCTTGTACAAGTCTTTGGGTTATGACTGTCTAGACCAACACTGAACCACCTCTAAACCGATCATGTTAAAAAATATAAGGATTGTCTTCACCACAGCTTCCCCAGATGTTTTCATGTATGTCAGTTGACCTCATAATGATCTCTCGTCTGTGAAAAGAACAGGGCACCAGTGTCAAACCTGCCAGTTCCGGTGTTCATCCTGTTCTTGTTGTAGTCTATATAAAGTGGAACCACAATACTTTGGTCATTATGAACCCCCACATCCCCTCTTTTTACCCCTGTTCTGAGCTGCATCTGAGGACAACTCATTTTGGTGCAGTCTCTTTACACTTCACACCTCGTCCCCCTCCAGTTCGCAGAGGGTTCCATTCCACACCATTAAGCTATTTTTGTAGTATGCTGTGAGGGAGTACATTGAAAAACTGAACATTTTGACTACGCTTGTTGCTTCGGTATCCTTGAGCTTGGACTAGAATGAGCTCTAAGAAATAAAAATAGTACATTTGTGAAATTGGAAAGCTGGAAGTCCATAACCTTTTTTAGCAGTACCTCAGCAAATACTTTGATGTAATTATTTGAAAGCATATTAGAATATAGATAAAACTGAAGAGCTTGAAAAATATGACCCCAAAATAATATTTTGATAGCTACGTAGCACCTGGGCGTACTACATTCAAATTCTATGTATTCATAGAGAATCCAAGTACACAGCAAAATGCATTTAAGTGCTAAAATGTGGATTTTGCATGGCATTGTGTTTGTATATGGTTTTGTCATGCCTATTTATTAAATAGCATCTTTTTGTATGGAGTCGGTGTTTATGCTCAGACGTTACCAGTCTGGCCAACTGTAACAAATGTGAATAGCAGTCACGAAAAAAGTACAAATACAACCAGATAAAATAACAAAAGGTAAAAGGCACACAAACCCCAACATTCTCTAAAGTTACATAAATCCCATTCTCCTCTGTTTTACAGCTGGTTAATTACTAAATGAAATAAACATATTCCCACCTCCACTTCTGTCTGCCTTTAAATCCTGGGGACTCCTTTGATCTTTTGCACAATAGGAAAAACAGTTATTGCTGCTTATGCAGGCCCACACTTTAAAACAGCATTGCTTTATTGTAGAGTTATTTTTATTTTTTCATAACTGAAAAAAAAAATCAGTTTTCAAAGTATTTAATGCTCTCCACATATTGTTTTTGTTCATGAAATAATGGGATTCACCTTATTTACTGCTTTGTGCTTGATGTTTTCTAGTATTGGTTATCCCACATCCATGTGAACAATTCAATACACTCACTGACGTTGTAATTAGCTGGAATCCTTTTTCAAGGTTAATATTTTGCTTTGATGGCTATAGGTGTCTGGTCTTCTTGTTCAAGACTACAGTCATGAGTACAGCCACTGGAATTCGGTCAAGTCTCTGGGTCAGTGGCTTCAAGAAGAAAAGGTTGGTTGTCAAATTACCAAGCACATGGTGCTGCATCAGAGATGAATGGGACTCTAATGTCAATTAAGTTTTCACTCTACTTTAAAGGTTCCTGCACTGTTCGGAATAGACACCAGAATGCTGACCAAGATCATCAGAGACAAGGTCTTGTGAATTTAAAGGTTGGCTCCATTGCCCCGTAAATGAATGCAATAACTGATCACTCACTGGTGTGCTTTTATTATTCCTCAGGGCACCATTTTGGCAAAGATTGAGTTTGATGGGCAGCCAATAGAAATATCTGACCCCAACCAGAAAAACCTGATGGCAGAGGTTTCAACCAAGGTAGAAATGATAAGGCATGTTTGTTATAAATCTTGTTTTTTTTTAAAAAATAGGTAGAGAAATATTTTTCGTTCACCATGTGACTTCTTCCATCAGGAGATCAAGGTTTTTGGAAAAGGCAACCCGATCAAAGTAGTGGCTGTTGACTGTGGTGTTAAACATAATATAATTCGGCTTCTGGTTAAGGTAAGGATGGCAAAACACTGAAGTTGCCTGCTGTGAATTCTTTTTAACCTTTGTTTGTGTAACTTGAAGTGAGACTTTAAGTGCTCCCCTTATGACACTTGTTCATTAAAAATAAGTACTAGTATGTTTAAAGATTCAGTTGGGGAATCCATCTCAATTTCACAGCTATTTTGCTTAATTTTATTAAGTAAAGCAGTAATTTGGTTGTATAGGCTCTAAATGATGATCTGTTGTCTATATTCCTGTGGATGCAGCGAGGTGCAGAGGTCCACCTTGTGCCGTGGGATCAGGACTTGCTGAGCTTAGACTATGATGGCTTATTTATATCAAATGGACCAGGAGACCCATCTTTGGCTGGAACACTTATCAACAATGTGCGCAAGGTATGAGCCTTAGAGAAAATCTAAGATTAGTGCTTCTGTTTCACTATATTTAAAATATTGCACCCAAATGGTGTTTATGGTTGAAATCCATTTGTCTCACTTTTTGTTTTGTTGTGTGCATATATTTGAATTCATTGCGAAATAGCCTTGTGATCCGAATCAAATTATTTTAGACTGACTGGACTTGGCCGGTTACCACCAAGTAGGAATCTTAAAAGTCTAATCTATTTCTGATCTGTGAATCATCATATCTAAATGAAAGCCACAGCAGCCAAAACACACTACTTTGTGGAGGGTGTTACTGACTGATTAGTTGTGTCTAATATCTGTAAGGTGTCAAAAATTAAGTAAGAGGAAACAAAAGGGTTAAGAAGCTATTTAAAATTAGCTACACATTCTTTGGATTCACGTGGCCTGCTATAGCAGAGAGCTAGACTTCTGGTCCTTTAGCTCTTTTTTTATTTTTTTACTTTTGAAATTTTTATTGTTTTATACACAGCTTTTTCGGGTTCTGAAAGAGCTGTCTACTACAAGACGTCTATTTGTATCCACCTTGCAGTGTTCAATCAAATTGGCAAATTACCTAATTGACCCAAAGTCCAATTCAGCAGATTACCGCTAAGACTGAATCAAATACAGAAAAGTTTCTCTGTTTTCTCCTTTAGAGATTTAGGCCTCCGTCTGCTATGGACCATCCTGTATTTAAAAATCTTGCCAGCCTTTTAGAAATCTTTCAGTAAAGCTAAGGGTCTGCGCCATGTAATCATGTATGTGTTATGAAAATAGTATAACTCTTGTTTATTGACCATTTAAAGTCGAAAAGGTAGAGGAAACATTTGGAACACGGTTAAGTTGTAAATTAGGTTTAAATGCCATTTTTGAACTAAATTTGTTGTTTTAAGGTGCTTGAGAGTGATCGGCCCCAGCCGGTGTTTGGGATCTGCATGGGTAACCAGATCACGGCTCTGGCTGCAGGAGCAAAGTCATATAAACTGCCAATGGGTAACAGGTGAACTCCTTTTATAGTAAATAAATACACATTATTTAACATGACACATCTAACCGTTAAAGCATCCTGTTTAGAATAAATAGGTAAATAAAATGTGCCTCCCCTAAGAGGAAAAAAGGATAAAAATATTTAGATTTGGTGCATATCTGTGTTTTCCCCAGAGGCCAGAACCAGCCAGTGCTGAATGTGATGACAGGACAGGCCTTCATCACAGCACAGAACCATGGTTACGGCATAGACAGCGAGTCACTGCCAGCAGGCTGGAGCCCACTTTTCGTCAATGCTAATGATGGCACCAATGAGGTTAATCTCACTCCGTGTTCTTGACAATGCTTATGCAAGTTTCTTTTTTATTTGTGTCATATGTTTTCGTTAAAAAATAGCATTGAAGCAGAAACAAAAAAAGAGTCAATATGTCTCTGAAAAAAAAATCCAAACCTTTTTAAAAGACACATTTTTGTTTCTGGAATATTCTGTTTTTATGTTTAATTTCCGTATGTATAATATGCATATTTTCCAGGGCATCATGCACAACACCAAGCCTGTTTTCACAGCCCAGTTCCATCCGGAGGCTAAGGGTGGTCCCACTGACACAGAGGTAATTAAAGACTTTGATGGTGTTGCATAAAGTACCTGAATTCTATACTGCGACTAATTAAAGATTTATTCAGAGGATTCAACCAAGGTAAAATTCTACGTATTCCACAGAAATAGGACATTACAAACGATGGCCTGATAAGGGGAGCCGTGCTCATATGGTAGAGTTTGCAATTAAGAAACGAATGAATAGTTCTTTTGTTGGTAGCTGTTGCTGTAGGTTTTAGGTCTAAGGTAAATCAGATACTGACATGAATTTAGTGCAACAATGAGATGTTTGGGAACAACCTTTCTTTCATAATAAATAAACTGTTGTTTTGAAACGCTCCTCTAAAAACCATGCCTTGCAAAAATATTCAGACTGAACGAATGCTTCACTTTTTGTCACATTACAAGCACAAACTTGGAGGTGTTTTATTACATTTAAAATAGCTGATTTGTGTTTGCTGAAGAGAAAGTAGTGCATAACCATTTGGATCAAAGAATAATTAGCTTTTTAAATGACCCAGTCAAGGTCTGGACCTAAATTCATTTCAGAAACTGCGGTGGGACTTGAAAAATTATGATGACATATGTTCTTGTTTAAATCTGACCGAGTTTGAGCTTTTTGAAAAGCAAAATGGTCAAAAATGTCAGTCCCTAGGCTGATGAGCACGTAAGAAAAATACAGGAAATACTTGATGCTGCAACTGCAGCAAAAGGCAGCTCTATAATATTATAAACCTACACTTTTCAAGGGTTTATGTATAAAACTATTTTAAAAATATGGTCTCCTTCTTCTTCACATATATGCTCTCCTTTGTGTGGTCTAGCACTTAAAATCCCAAATGAAATACAGTTCATAAAAAAAATATCCATACTATACAAAACTTTGGATAAAGATTGCGCTTGTCTCAAATAAAGATAATCTGTATGGACAGCATAATGCATTGTATTGCACCACTCTGTAGCTCACAGGTGCTTTGGAAGACTGATAGTGTCCATTCCTCTGTAGCAGAGTGCTGATGGGTTTGTGTGATAGTTCTGTTTTGCGTTTTTCCCACACGTTTGATATTTTGTAATGTTTCCCATTTAAATGTCTTAGAAAAAACTTTTCCTATTTCTGTTTTTTCACTTTTTTTACACGTGCATGTACTTTACGCAAAAGCTAAAACAACTTCTCTTCATCCTTTCTATCCCCAAAACACACAATTTGATTCATTGAATGTAGTCTATTTATGAGTAAACCTACAAATGGTTCTGTTTGCTGTCATTTCAATAATTTGTAGCACCCATAATGTCTACCTACCCCTGTTGTTTGTGGCTAATTTGCATTATGTTGAGAGTTTCACTCCTTAATTTCAGAGTTCTCGAGGGGCGGTCAGCAGGTCCACAGTGATATTTAATGTCTCGGAGATACCATAACTCTAGCCAGATTGCATAAAGCATTAGCTCTGAAGACTGCCTTCCTTCATCCTCCCTTCCTTGTCATTAAGTTCGTGTTACCCATTTGTTTTGGTAATGTGCAGCTTTTGTATTGTTGTTCTGCTTCTATTTAAAATTAAGAATACAATTGTTGGCTGATATAACAAACCTGCAATGTCTTTTAATGTTCCCAGTGATAAAAGCGATAAAAAGGTTAAAATTAACCAAAATATTATATCAGATAATCTTTATGTATTTTTGTTTTCATTTACACTTGTTCTGTGTGACTTGCGACTTAAGTAAGGGATTAAATATGAAGGTTTTAATGCAAATTTGAAGGATAGTCAGTTTATCTGACTTCTTAAGAAAATTTAGTGATTGGGTTGGGTACACAAGATAAACTGTTTTCAAAATTGGAGCACAATCCATTTACTTGTCACTTTGTGTGTGTGTGTGTGTGTGTGTGTGGTAACAAGTAATTTCAGAGAAATTAATTATATTCCAAGCTAGTCAATCATTTTTAAGTTGTTTTCACATGCAGCACAGTATCTTTAAACAAGAAAAAGTAAATTTTGCAAGAGTAACAAGATAGACTTATCAAGCTTCTTCCTATTCTCTTGTTAACGCACAATTCTGACCATTTAAGAATATTGTTTTTATAATTAAAGTTTATTTCTTTCGACAGTTTCTATTTGATGCTTTCATATCCTTGATAAAGAATGGAAAGGATGCCAACATTGTTTCAGTGATGCCCAAAAAACCCTGCATCCCTCCCAGAGCACAGGTACAGCAAGTGCTTAATAAGTGTTTATTGACATTTGTTGATCTAAAAGTTATGGCAATGCACCAAACTGTATCTTATTAAAGTATATCAGAATATAAAGATATCTATCTATGTTTGGTAAAGACTCAATAATAGTCAGGGCTATAGAAATTCTGGAACAGTATCTGAAACTTTATAGGCAGGATTTTTGTGTAGCAGTCTTGTTATGTCATGTGAACAAATGGAAATAACTTAGTTTTGATCCAAAGCAAAACAAGCTCTCTTCTGCTCATTTGCAGTTTGGTAATGAGTAAAAGCAGGATTTGCTGTTTTTATTAACTGTTTCTCTTAATGTAGGTTTCAAAGGTGCTGGTGCTGGGGTCAGGTGGTCTGTCTATTGGCCAGGCTGGCGAGTTTGACTATTCTGGATCTCAGGCTATCAAGGCAATGAAGGTGAGAGCATCAGGAAGCTTCATGTTTTGTTTTAAGACAAATGAAAATTGTTGAGCTCAAATATGCAGAAGTTTGTTTTTGTGACTATTAATTAAGCTGGTGGGGAGTATGTTACTCAGGATCTCATGGCAGATGCTCTCCCCTTCAGGGAGTGGATCCTGCTGGTGAGGGGATGGAAAGGAGGATGGATGGGGGGGGGGCAACCCTGCCTGGGTGTCTGTTGTCTTATGCGGTCTGGGGGTTGTTTGACTGTTGGTGTTGGGGTGGGTTTAATTGAAATATTTATGTGTGCGTGGGTGGCTCTGTGTCCAGCTCCTTGTCTCGGTTCTGATTCATGACAACTCTTGGTGCTGGTTCTATCTGGAGAACAGGGGTCTGCATGGTTTGGGCGGGCTGGCTGACAAGAGTGGTTTTGAGGGGGGGTGTAGTTATGATTTTTTTTCTTTGGCGTTAAAACAGCAATTCTGCTTTTGTATTGTTTTTGTTTTGTCTGCTTTTTTTTGTGTCCATGCTACTCTGCGAGAATGGACACAAAAAAAGAAAGCAATGCTTTATTGTCATTGTATGACTGACTGGAAACAAAACTGATCCTCTCAAGATGGACCGTCAATTGTAAAACGAGGGATCTGAAGGAAGCATATGATTTCAATTAATGTAAAATTGTTTGATTAAAACCTCTTAGTTAAGAGTTGTGACATTTTAGGGCTCTTTAGTGTCTCTATTTGAGCTGCAACATTCAGATGGTAGGGTAAGAATTTGGTGAAAGCAACATGAAAGAATGGCTCCATCCTACATTGGATCATTAGGCCAGGCTGGTGGTGCAAAGCAACAATACATTCATGCGTATTTGGAGCTCGGTGGATTAGGAGATTCATATCTTGGGTGTGCAGCCAATAAATCTGTAGCAGCTGCATGTTCCTCTCAGGTCAATATGGACCGACATTTCTCAAGAATATTTCAGACACATTGTTAAATCTATGATAAAAAAAATCTCCCGATACAGTAAAGAGAAAGGCACAACAACTGTGGTAATTTTAAGAAAGGATGAAACATTTTCTAAGTTAAATAATTATTAAGAAACAATGCACAACTAATACATGTGCTTTGTTTCGAATAGTTCAGTCCTATACTTGTAAATTTTGTAGTTGACCTGCATCTTAGAACATATGACCGTTACATATGTCAGGGAGATTGTCAACAGAGAGATTATAAGCTTGAGTTCAAAATTATGAGCAGATTTCCAAATTCCTCGGCCAAACTGCTGAATAGAAATGTGCGTGTGTTTGTTTTTGTGAATGCTATTTGATTTCTAAAGCTCCTCAGTAGCCAGTAAGACAAGAAAGGCAATTTAACAAAAAGCAAGCTTATTTACTAACCATTATAATAAAGAAATAAATGCAACAGTGTTGTGGGAGAATAATGGATAACTATTGAGAGGAAAAATATTAGTATGGCTTGATTTTGCAGTCTATGGCTGGTAAAAGCTTTTCTGCTGTGTTTGTATTGCATATACAGCAGGTGCTCTTAGAATAATTAGTACTACATGTTATTTTTAACTAGATCAGGTCAGACTGTGTGGTGTGACCTATTCTCTGAATTTTTTTTTTAACAAAACCAATGAAATGTCAGTCAGAATGAAATAAAAGCTATATTGTGTTGTGGTCCTTGAAAATCTGACTGGATGTTCTTGTTTTCTTAAGTCACAAAAAGGGCATAGAATACCAGTTCTATTCAAGCAAACAAAGCAAAATTCTTATGCTTATTTAGGACATATTGTGCTGCAATTACTGTGGCTAAATATTTTAATAACTGTCACTCTACTTTTACTTTTATTTTGCACACTAGCTTTAGGGAAATAAAGTTTTGATAGTGGCTTCAATGGATGATTGTGTGTTTTCTAATTCGAGCTGCTTGCTTCAGGTCCTGACACATTCTGTTTTATTTATTCGTGTTTTAGGTTGTTGCCTCGCAAGCATGACCTACTTTTGGTTTTAGATTCAATTAAAAACAGATACCCTGACGTGTTCCTTTCAAAATGCAGATGCTGTAGACGTGTTTTGCATCTCTGTGACACTGTGATGAAGATTTTGCTGAGCAATTCAGAACTTTGATACAGTACTTATCAGGGTATTCATTTTATTACCTAATTACAAACTTATAGGTATAATTTTGGGATTTTAATTGACATGTCAGGAAAAAAAAAACATAAATTAGAGGCTAGAAAAAGGGAAACAAGACTTGATTTTCAAACACTTTAATGAAATATTAAAATATGGTATTCTTATTCACTCTGGATAAGTTAAGATGAGCCAGTTTAGGCACTTTAAAGGGGTAAGAAGAAGTCAATTGTTAAAAGAAGCCATGATAAGTTTGGTTTGGAGTTTGTCAAAAGCCAAATATATCAAGTGTGAATAAAAAAGATGATCAGGCGTGCACATCACTACACATAGTGAAAAACTAAACAATAAATGTCAGGTAAATACTAAAGTTGACAGATTTAAAAATTAACTACATATTCAATTATCAGTTGTTCTGGCTGTGTGCAAGCATGACTTTGAGTTTTGATGGATAAACTAGGTTCCCAGAAAAAAAAGTTGTGATTACTGCTTTTTGGTGTTTACATTATTTATCCTTTCACACATTATTTTTCTAGTCAAATAAATTACCAACGAGATAATATTGGTTCCTGCATGTGTCTTTTAAATTTTATTTTGTGGACATGTAGGAGGAAAACCTGAAGACGGTGCTCATGAACCCAAACATAGCATCTGTTCAGACCAATGAAGTGGGCTCCAAGCAGGCAGACTCCGTCTACTTCCTGCCAGTGACGCCACAGTTCGTAACAGAAGTGATTAAAGTTGAGCGTCCTGATGGCATCCTGCTCTCCATGGGTGGACAGACTGCACTTAACTGTGGTATAATATAAGTTGTTTGCAGTTGTTGAGATTGGGAAATCCACTTGTTCAAGTTTTTATTGTAACCTATGCTTTTAATTAGAGTACTATTAGTGTTTGTCTAATTGATTGAATATGCAATGTTCCACAAATCTAACACTTTTGTGGTTTTAAGGGTTTACATATACATCCATATATTAAATTGTTCTTAGGAGTGGAATTATTCCAACGTGGTATTTTGGAGCAGTTTGGGGTGAAGGTCCTCGGGACCCCAGTGGAATCCATCATGGCCACAGAGGACAGGCAGCTTTTTGCTGACAAACTCATGGAGATCAATGAGAAGATTGCACCCAGCTTTGCTGTGGAGTCGGTAAGAGACCAGGTCCAGTTGTTAAAAAACAAGAGGATTCTGTAAATATATTATACCGCTCAGAGGTTTGGGGTCAACAAAACCTGTCAAAAAATGTCATGTTTTTCCAAGAAAATAGAATAGAATAGAATAGAAAATATAGCCAAGAAATCAACAAGGTTAGAAATAGTGGTTTGTACTTGACATCGTAATTTTGTCCTTCAAACTTTGCTTTCATGAATCAATCATTTATTTGTGACATTTACAGCCTTGCAGACCATTGGCATGCTAGCTCTAGTCAATTTATTGAGGTAATCTGAGGACATGTCACCCCATGCTTCATGCGGCACCTCTGGTTGGCACTTCTTACACGCCAAGCTCCACCCACAGCCAAGCAAATGGTTTGCGATCTGGTGACCATGCTGGCCTCTCCATTAATTAAAGAAAATAGTGCTTTTTATTAAAAATATAAGGACATTTCTAAGTGACCCCAAACTCCAGCGGTGTGTGTTTGTGTGTATGTTTATCTGTGATAATTTATATACACAGACATTTTGAAGGAAGTTGTGGTGATGAACAGTGCATGTGCATCTTTCAGGTTTCCGATGCCTTGAAGGCAGCCGAGCAGATAGGCTATCCGGTGATGTTACGATCAGCGTATGCCCTGGGAGGTCTGGGGTCTGGTCTGTGTGCTGACAAAGAAAAGCTGGAGGAAACTGCCCAGCAGGTATATTGAAGGGATACAATCTAAGTTATTAAAATTATTATTTTTGTGCTTCTTGCAAATTTGACCTTTTTTCTGTAAAAAAAAAAAAAAAAAAAATCTATTTGACAAACTAAAGTTGATTAGCTGTACAGTTCATCTTTGCCTTAATACCAATAAAGTTATTGTTTACAGCTTCACAACAATTCTTATGTCTGTATTTTGCTTAACTTTTGTACATTATTTCTGATAGCTGTCATGTTATAGAAAATATTCTATAGATAAAATATGAATGATTGATTGACACCACACCTGAATAGCTAATTTGAGAGAGTCATAGATACTTATCCATTACACTATTTGTACCATAATCCTTCATAGGTCTTGTTTTCATACGGTGATACAGCCATAAGCTTGTTGTTTACAGGTTGGCCAAATGATGAATAAATCCAGCTAATTTGAAGTTCCCCCATTGGAACACTGGTTGAATATTCTTAAATTAACTATGTCTGATCCTGGACTCGCCTAGTCTCAATTGGTCAATTTATGCGATCAAATTACGTCTCAAATTGCATCTTTTAACTAATAATAAATTGCATAAAAGGTGTTTTTCTCATTGCAGGCTTTGGCCATGAGCAGTCAGATTCTGGTGGAGAAGTCTTTACTTGGCTGGAAGGAGGTAGAATATGAGGTTGTGCGAGACGTGGCTGATAACTGCGTCACAGTCTGCAACATGGAGAATTTTGATCCATTGGGCATTCACACAGGTAAACACACACTATTTTCCAATATTTAATGAAAGGGAATTAACATGATCTTGGCCCACCCTTTGTTGCTGCAACAGCTTTAGCTCTGTTGAGAAGGTTGTGAGCAAGGTTTAAAAATATGATTATAGATATATCTGAGGATTGTTCCACAACAGCATTGGATGAGATGGTCCAAAGAAAAAAAAAGATTTTGTAGAAAGTAACTAATCATAACATCTGATTTATTAATTAAAAGTGATGTAATTGGGCAAACAAAAATATAAAGTACAGATTTTGGTACTTAAAAGATTACAATAAAAAGATGTACAAAAATATATAAAAAAAATTACCAACAAACTAATTCAGAGAGGAGAAACACTTTTCAGAAACCAATAGTTAGAGCAGTTTATGTGCATGCAGTGTGCTAGAATCGTGCAAAGTACTTCCAATGGCAGTGTCTCCTGTTTATGTTCACTTGACCTCCAAATGACTCAATGAGCTCAGCAGATAGAAACTAGCATTAAAACTCCAAAGTTGTGTAAAAAACAGGAAGTCTTAAGGTGTGTTCACATTGCCGCGACAACGTCACCTGACATTTTTGTCGGCTGTTCGCACAGCGGACGACAAAAAAGAAACACGGCGGTACAATGGCTGTATCTAGTGACACTTTCATTTAACTGCCACCCCAGTCTACTCACTCACTTTTTTGCAGGCTTGTTCCTTTCTGGACTTGTCTCGGTAGTAATAATTGGTAGAGTCACACAACTCGGGCCGACCACCACCATCAGCCTGTCTTCCATGTTGAATGAAAACAGCTTTGTCTTTCACCCCACGTCACAGCCACATCTGTTTCCTGATTGGTTGTTGTGGCGCGGCAAGACACACAAGTTCAGATTTTTCAACGCCAACGACTTTTGTTTCTTATCCCTCGCAGGTTTCCTGTCGCTCTGGCATCACGTAAATCGCCAACATCACGCTTTTTGAGTCACTAGAATTCCCTCGCTTAAGGATATCATGTAAATCTGTTGCTCGGTCCAACACATTTGCACTCAATGTGAACGCACTTTTACTTTAACATAAACTGTGGGTGTGCATTTTTCCGCGCATTTTTCTCACGGCTGGTAGAGCAGCCAGAGATTTTACCCAGGCAAGACTAGCAATATTTTTTAATAATATTGCTCAAGTAAAAGTAAAAGGTACACTGCTGTAAAATTACTCCTAAAAATACATTTTGTACAAAAGTTACTAAAGTAAATGTAACTGAGTCAATGTAACTAGTTATTACCTACTTGTGGTGTACAGAAATGTTCGCCAGCTCAAAACTCTTTTTACAGTCAGCAGCATAAAACTGTGCAAAAATGTTTTCTATTTTGCATCCTTCTACCGGTCACAAAAGTAATCAGGCTTTTTTTTTTTTTTTTGCTGGCTGAAATTGAACTCTGCTTCACAATTTGAAACATTTACTTCAATGGAAGGGCAAACACTTTAGTTGTTTAAATCTACATTTGATTTGTCGTGATTTGATTGAACTTCATGAGTTTTACATTATATGATATTTTTTGTTGCTTAACCAGCATTGGAATGTTTCATTTTTCCAATAATTAAAGCTCACAGATATTTAAGGATGTTTATATCCCCTCATTTACCTGTTATGTAGGTGACTCCATAGTCGTAGCACCAAGTCAAACATTGTCCAATGAGGAGTACCACATGCTCCGTGAGACGGCTATTAAGGTGGTGCGGCACCTGGGAATTGTGGGTGAATGCAACATCCAGTATGCTCTCCATCCATCATCTCTGGAGTACTGCATCATTGAGGTCAACGCCCGACTCTCAAGAAGCTCAGCTTTGGCATCCAAAGCTACTGGGTAAGAACATTTATGCTGTGAAGCTAAAATGCAGATGACCTCCAGGATGCATAATTGTTATTTAATCGTGTACAGGAAGTAAGATGAGAGTCATTTTACAACAATTTAATCAGGAAATTATTCACTCGTAGCCAGGAAGAATGAGGAGGATTGTTTTCCTATTCCTCATGGCTAAATGTCTCCCTCAAACTAGAGATGTTCCACTTGTGTTAAGTAATCAGAGTACGCATTAAAAGGATGCCATCTTAGAGGAAGAAAATCTAACTGAAGCTCACTTCTTTGGAAAATAAAAAGAAATGCCAGCATTTAAATTTTACCCTAAATTACAGACAGTTTTGTTGTCCCTAATATATAAAACAGCCCTGAGGCATGATTATGCCAGACGAGTACTTTACTGTTGTGACTGTTCTCTATGATGAAGGACATCGGTCTGGTGCCATACACACTGTTATGGTCACAATGATGTTGGTTGCTGTTTTAGTGATGGCATTAATTAAAGCTGGTGCAGTACTTTTGCTAACTTATATAGGGATTTTTTTTATATATACTGAAAAAAAGAGCTCTAACTGAAAATTATTCACATTTCCACCACCTTCAGAAAATAGTGAAGGACCGAGGCGTCCTACTTGTGCTGACACTGTGTCAGTATCTATTGTTCGACATTAGAGAGCCAGGGCCAGTTTCGTAAACCAATTTAAAATTGAGGGGAGAGGATGAAAACAACATTAAACACCATGAGAGAAGATGTTTGGGTGTGAAAATTGCTTTAAAGCTTGGTTCTTTACACATTCATAATGACTTGCCTCACAATGTGTGCCTTCTTCAGTGAAAACAACTTTGCCTTAAAATCAATCACTCATTAAAACAAATAAATCCTGCATGTCATTTATTTCACATATTCTTCAACATGGCAGATTTCATCTTTCACACATCAATTCATTTAGTACAAAATCATCTGTATTTAAAGAACATGTTGTTTTGCTTAAAAATTGAAATAGTAACGTCAAATATAGAAACAGACTGCATATGTGTAGAGAGCTCAGGCCACCAGGAGTATGAAACTGCATTTTCATGCATTTTCTTCATGGCAAAAGAATCTCAAAGCACATAATGCAGTTTACCGCAAACAACATGTAATGTGTAGGATTATGGTTGAACCTGTTTCTGTCGTTTTTCCTGCAAAACATATCTGGGGCACAGAATTTTCAGCAGATTGTGGTTAGACAAAATGGCAAAACGGCAATGAAAAAAGTAAAAGGGTGTCTACAATACATCATGTTAATCAGACCAAGGTTTTGAGGAAAACTAAGAATCCTTTTCTATTTAGTTTTTATTCATTTTTTACTGACAAATGCTTAAGAAATCACAAATTGTTATCAGTGAAGCATGTAATGAATGTAATGTCCAGATTTGACCAGTCCATATATTGTGGGCCTTATACCTGCAAACGCATTGGGACTGCTCTTTTTTGTACGGTGGCAACATGGAAGTCATGGTTAGACAACAGCAAAAGAAAAAAAAAAACACTCAACTACGGCCTTTTGAAGGGTTGTAGAAGATTCATATCTGGCAATACAGAATTGTATCCCATTGCGATGGAAATTTTTAGCTTGAATTGTTTTGAATTGCTAAAATCAGCTATTTCTGAGCGTCCTGATTAACTGTTAACCTGTCGCTGCTTTGGTGTTTTATTTTGTTCTCCACAAACTCCCTTTGAAATCACATCTATTTACTACAAGTAAGGAAACTATTTCTGATAAGAATTTCACATAACCGCACTTCAGAAAAATCAGGATTTTCTATGTAAAGCCTTCACCGTCATATATAGTCCCAATATATTAATTTAAACATAATTACCTAGATGAGGTCTCCTACTCATGACAGCTATATTGCTCAACTTTGATGAGAAATATTTTCGTATCTTGAAATCATGGCATCTTCTGCCACACGTGAAGAGGACAGAGTAAATACATAATTTTATTTATTCATGTTTTCTGATGCGTTTGAATTTATTGATACTCTCACAGAACAAACAATTTAATAAAATAGTTCAAAAGGCAAAAGAAACAATGC
Source organism: Fundulus heteroclitus (assembly GCF_011125445.2). NCBI lineage: Eukaryota > Metazoa > Chordata > Actinopteri > Cyprinodontiformes > Fundulidae > Fundulus > Fundulus heteroclitus. The sequence continues at coordinate 314,568 of NW_023396518.1, forward strand.
CCAACATCATATCATCAATTTAAGTTTAATGTTACCATGATAAATCATATCCCAATTTTTTTTTTCCCCACAATGATAAACTACATCATAATATATTATTCATACTAGGCAGAATCTAAAGTAAGCTACTTCTAGATTATATTATCTTTATATTAGGACAAGACAGAACTTTCAAACTAGGTCTACACATGGGACAGAACGATTAAAGATCAAGGCTAAATTAAATTATTTTAACTTTTTTTTTTTTTTTTTTTTGCTGTGTTTCCCCAAAGTTAATATTGATCCAGCTGTTTGCTGTGGTTTCACAGGTACCCCTTGGCGTTTGTAGCTGCCAAGTTAGCACTGGGGATCCCTTTGCCAGACATCAAAAACGCTGTATCAGAGAAGACCACCGCCTGCTTTGAGCCAAGTTTAGACTACATTGTGACCAAGATTCCCCGCTGGGACCTGGACCGCTTTCAGGGCATGTCCCGGGAAATAGGCAGTGCCATGAAAAGTGTTGGAGAGGTGGGTAGGACATATATATATAATTAAACACTTCCTAACTTATGTGCTCACTTAGTCGCTAACCTTGCCCCTCCTGTGGATTCAGGTGATGGCGGTGGGCCGGACGTTTGAGGAGAGTGTGCAGAAGGCCTTGAGGATGTGTCATCCATCTGTGGACGGCTTTGTTCCCCGGCTGCCACTCAGGAAAGCCTGGGGCAACGCACAGAACCTTCAACAGGAGCTGGCTGTGCCCTCCAGCACCCGCATCTTCTCCCTTGCCAAGGTGCCCAAATCCTTTAAAACATTAATAATAAATGGGACTGACTACCGTTTGCTCATTAAAACCACATTTTGAAGTGTTAATGAAATTTCTTTTCCCTCGCCTTCTGCATGAGTAGCAATGAATGATTAATTGTGTGGAAAAGCTTGTCTTTGAAAGCTTGTCTTTTGCAGAATACATGAACAGCAAGAACTACACTCATAAAACTCATATGAACACTTTGATTGTCTGACAACGCGGCTGTTTCAAGTGTGGCATAGAGATGAATCTAAATTGCATATTATCTGAAAAATGTTTGGCCTCTATCCTTTAATGTATACAGTACCATTGCAGAGCATTGCAGATGAATTGCTTTTGGTCCGTATAGTTTTTAAAGGTTAAGTGGCAAACAGCTTAAATTTGCAGGGTCAGTCTTGTTTATTCAAACAAAGAGAGGAGTTATTGCAAATTGGAAACCTTGCACAGGTTCAGCACTTCACTTGTTTTAATCACCAATCTGTGAAAGAAACAAAATGAGGTTGTGCCGTCGTTAAAACTATGAAAATTCTTCTGAAAGTTTATCTCCTGTAAGAATCAAGTTAGCATTATTGAAGATGTATGACTTCTATCAAATTTGCTGTGTTTGCTATAGTTTTGTTTCTTAAACAATTTTCTTACCACTGGGTATGCACCAGAAAGGGGGGATGCCTGGGTTTGATAACAAAGGTCTAACTATCAAACCAGATCCAATTTCAGAAAACTACCAACTTCACCATCACAAGTACCCCTTTAAAACAAAGTACTACATCAGCTAAAATGATTTCTTAACTGTATTCCTCTTTCCTTTAGGAAGGGAAAAAAAATCCCTTACTCTAGACCATTAAGTCACATTTATTGCACAAACAAAGGAAAAAAAACTTAACCTTCTTTAATAAATAGGCCTCTGCTTAAACTGCAGTGAGCCAACATGCACGCAGCTCCCCTCAGTAAAGTTTAGTACTCACAAGACCTGGAAAAGGGGGCAAAAAAGTTGCAGGTCTATTTAGAAAATAAGTTTTTCTATCTTCAGTTCAAACTTAAACTATTATGTATTCCAAGTCAATAGGGCCACTTGTGAATATCTGTCCAAACTTATAATGGTTTAAAATAAGTTCTCAAACTTTCATTCTATTTTTCAACCCTCTTCACTGCCTCTGCATAGCTTATCTTATTGATTGTTTATAGTCCGGTCTGGGAGGCTCAACTATTTCCTCTATTTCCTGCCTTTTTAATCCTATAAAACCATCCAGATGTTCTTACACATCTCCTCTTTTCTGCAATTCTTTCTTCAGTTTTTGATTGATACCTTGTTGACTCTCTAGTTTACTTTTATATACTGTAAAGTTCTTCCTGTAGCTTGTTGGATTGCAACCATTTGTGTTACATAGTGCCACCTACTGTACAGGAATGACCTCGTATTGTGACATGTCAATCATCTGGGGGGAGATCAGTTATCAGGGGGTTCCATTGCCCTCGCCTCCCGGCCCCCCCCCCCCTCAAATTTGCTGGTCACATAAACTTTCCATCCAATCTGACTTATCTTTTGGCATTATAAATATAAAAAAATCAAATCAAATACATTGAATTATGAGGTTGTGATATGACAGGAGCAAGGTATTGGTTACTGAAAACAACATTAAAACAGTATTCTAATAGAGCCAAAACTAAATTGATCGTCATTCACCTTTAAAGCAACAGCGCAAGCAATGTTCTTGGCATTGTTTGACTAAAATCCTTTCACATTATTGTAGTGATTTTGCTTGTCATACGACTAATATAAAGGCTGTAAAAAATATTTACTGTCTGTTGTCTGAGCAGAACCCCTGCTATATTATATTTCGATGACACAAGGTGTTTAAACAATGCTTTTTAATGAAATGCCAAAGTAATATATTTCTTCAGCAATATATATATCATCTGATGCAGTCCTTGAAGGAGAAATGGACAACAGCATGTTATTTATGTTTACTGTCCATTGGTCTTCATTTGAAATCGCTGGATATTCATCATCAGCTGAAACCTTCTGAATGCCAGCTTTCAGGGGAGTAAATGATGAATAGGGTGATGATGAAAAATGATGCTTGGTCTCTTTTATACTTTTTACTTTTCAGGCGCTGCATAATGGTATGAGTGTTGATCAGATTCATCAGCTCACGGCCATAGATAAGTGGTTCCTCCACAAACTTCGCAGAATAACAACGCTGGAACAAACCCTTGGAAACTATAACAGGTAATACTATAGGATAATAAATACCCTCAGGGGCACCTGGACACCGAAGCCTGAGGCTTCCTTGGCCCTGATGTTCATGAACGAAGTTTTAACTGCATTCACATATTGTGTTTTTTTTTGTTGAAATTAAATCAACATGTTGTTTTATCAGCCAGAATCCACTCAGACTAAATAGAGAGTTTTGTTTTTTTTTGTCACAAATTATTGAGGATAAAAATATGTTAGGACTTCTGATCCTGGACCGTTTTAGAAGCGGCCCAGCACAAGTCGGCCATTCAATTCGCAGTATAATAGTTTAAGGCGGGACATACTGTACAGCTGTGACGAAAGCAAGAGCTGCCGAGCCCACAGGCAAACCAAAATAAACATGATAGGAGGGCCCATGTGTAGCTCCTGCAATCACATCTGTTTTGTCGGAATACACAATTTCATCTTTGAAAGAAGAAGAGCAAGAAGCACTTTGCAGATTTTTTTGGATTGCAAAGATGTTTGTGCCTGCCTACGACATTTTCATTTGATACCGTGATTGCCTAAAATCACGGTATCAAATGAAGTTTTGTAGGCGGGCACTAGTAGTGGCTATCCAATGAGCTCTGCCTATTGTCCCTCCTTTCCCTGAAAAATTTGCTTGGAGCAGATCCACATTGATAATGTCTAGAACTAAACTGAGAGTGCTTCATATTACCAAACTGGCATTCCTGGTTAATTAATACTTACTGGTGGTCTTAAAATTTTCATTCTGATGTACATTTATGGGAGTTTAGATTTCACCAAAGTACCATAAAAAGTCTTTACATTCTGTGTGTGTGTGTGTGTATGTATGTATGTGTATGTGTGTGTGTGTATATATATATATATATATATATATATATATATATATATATATATATATATATATATATATATTTATATATATATTTATATATATATATATATATATATATATATCTATATATATATATATATAAATATATATATATATATATTGCTACAATTTAAGGGTAGGTAGTGGTAGGTAGTGTTAACATAAAATCAAATATATATGTGAACTTATAGAAAACTGGAAACCTGACCTTCAACCATTAACCAACCAACATCAACTCATCAACATAACACATTAATGATGTATTGCTAAGAATACTAACAGCAAAACAAAGCACAACATTAAATAGACTAATTTCAGTAGTTCAGTACTTGCTTTTTGTGGTTATTTTTTCTCTACTCCTTCTACAATCCTTGTTCTGCACTGGCCGTTTTCCTCATCTGTTGTGTTAAAGCTCTCTAAAGAGTCTGGCTGAAAAAAGAACCAATGCAAATAACGGAACTTGTGTGAGAACTTGTTCAAAACTGAATGCTCATTACTTTAGCAGGTGTAAACATCATCTTTGCTCAAAGATTTAGTACATGCCAAAAGGTAATGTACCATGATTACAACTTGTACAATTTGTGAACAGAGAATGCTGACAATAGTCAATGTTTTTAATGAAATTCTTAACTCAAATACTGGGTGGGAATAACATGCATCTATAACTTTACAGAAAATCATCTGAATAAAACTAACAACAGCTAAAATTTATTTAATTTATGGTAACATTGAGGAGAAATTGGACAGAACTGAATGAATTTAAATACATAGCAGAAAAGATAAAACAAGATTTTCTGAAAAGAAAATTGCTATCTATTGGTAAAACCTTCAATTAAGCCTCAACATCACAAAGACACTGTTTACCTAAATTATTGAAAAGGGATTTAGGAAAATCACTTTCAATTGTTAATGTATTCATTTTCTTTAAATTCCTAGGGATATAATTAACAAGAGTAGGCACTTATTTAGTTTTGTTGAACAGCAATAATCACATGTTTCAAAATAACCTTTTTTCCATGTTTTTCACCTTCTTTAAATGTAAATATTTTTGGCTTTTTAAAATGAAAAAGTTGAGGCAGGAAAAGTGTTCTACTGTTTTGTTGCAACCAATCACCTTTACCAGAAAGGCTGAGAAAGGTTTTCTCATAATAGTTGACACTGACTTTATGGCCCCCTTTAGAACTTAAGACTACATCCCTGTTCTACAATTCCTCAGGTATTGTCCAGGTTCTCAATGCAACATTAAAGATGCAAAGATGCATGTCAAACAAAAACACCCACCGATGTCCTGAGCTTTTTGCATCTGAGGATTGATATGGTTCACTTTTGGAAAGAGATCACCAGAAAGGTTTCTAATGGCCTTGCAACACCTGCAAACAGAAAGGACTCATTATAACTAAAGGGTTTGAGTTTGCATAATGAAGATCTGGTACACAGACTTGAAAAAGAGCCCATCCCAGGCTGCATTTGGTTTGGGTGACTCACAAATCAGACTCTGACAGTGGCTGTTGTTGAATAGCCGCAGGAGTACCCGTCCTCAAACTGGTCACTAGGGCAGCAGCAGCATTTTGATAGTCGACTAATCTATCGATTATATTTGCGATTACTGGACTAGTCACAATTCTTTTTTGTATGATCTCCAATGTCACTTAAATTACTTATATTTTGACTCACTTATTATTTTCTATACATCTTTGAATTTCCCTTTATTGCCTCTTGTTGCCACTATTCTTTATACATTACCTTTATAAATGATCATCCACAAAACATACATTTTAAATTTAACTGACTTCATTTATTTTTAGTATTATTTTCTTATTTAAATACACGTTTTACTGTTTTAACATTAAATAAAGATCCAAGTGTGTTTAAAAACGCAATATTTCGTTGGTCAAGCTTTTACAAAGATTTTGAACTATAGTATAGTGTTAAAAGGGTTTAATTAGGCCATATTACCAATCTCAGCATCAACATTAAAGAAAGCAAATTATTTAATTCCAAATACACTCTCTATTGTTCCAGTTAGACAAAATAACTAAATAAAACTATCCCGTTCTGTAGCTTTATATTAATGTCAACCATTAATATCAGGGATAAGTGAAACACTGATATAAGCTGAACAATAACAGTTATTAGTGCCCTTGAGGCAGCCTAACTCTCCGGGGCTGAGGGGATTGATCGCTCGGTTGTTACAGAAGGATGCCGAGCTTGTTCCTGGACTAAACCTGTTGAAGAATGTGTTCAGCTCATTGGCTTTGTCCAGACTTTCATCTGTCTGATCCTCCCTCTGCTCGAAGCCTATGATTTTCTTCATCGCTGACCACACATCTTTTATACTGTTCTGCTGGAGCACGCTCTCCAGCTTCTTCCTGTACACCTCCTTGCTTTTTCTTATCATGACTTTAAGTTTCATCTGTAAATTCCTCAGTAATTACTTATCTCTCTGCCGGAAGGCCCTTTTTTTCTCATTCAGCAGTTCCTTCAGGGTCTCCAGGGTTTGTTGTTGGGGGAGCATCTCAGTGATCTGGTGGGGATGCTGTTGTCAATGCAGAAGTTTATATAGTCAGTCACACACTCATTGATGGCATGGATGTCCTTTCCATGTGGTTGGCACAGTGCATCTCTGTCTGTTGCCTCAAAACAGCCCTTAAGGGCTTTGTCTGCTTCCTGTGACCGTTTTCTCACAGTTCTCTTTAATGCAGGTTGTTGTTGAAAAAGAGGCTTATATTCTGATCAGAGAAAAAACAGAATGTGATCTGATATGCCAAGAGGAGGTCTTGGCTCAGAGATGTATGAGCCTTTGACATTTGTATAAAGCAAATCCAGAGTTTTGTTTTCTCTTATAGAACAGGTGACAAACTGGAAGTGAAACGTGATTAAAATCACCAGATATTGCAAGAAAACCATTTGGATGTTGTGTCTGTAGCTTATCCACAACTGAGCTGATGACATCACATTTAGTGTCAGCAGCTGATGGTGGAACGTAGACTGTTGCCAAAATAACACTGTGACCTCTCTGGGTAATTAATATGGACGAAAACTCACTGCTAACACTTCAATATCCGGGCTGCAGAGACAAAACTTCACAGTGACATGTCCTGGGTGACACCATCTGTTGTTCACCAGCACCACCAATCTCTCACCGTTGCTCTTTCCGCTCTTCTTTAAACCTCTGTCTGCTCGTATGATCAGAAAGCCTGGCAGAGAGACCCTGGAGTCGGGACTATGATCCTGCAGCCATGTTTCAGTGAAACACATAATACTGCATTCCTGATATTCAGTGAGGGTCCTTGTTAAGGTTTGGAGTTGCTCCAACTTGTTCCCTGGAGATCTCACATTACCCATAATAATTGATGGAGGCATTGGCTTAAATTTCCTCCTTCTCTCTACTCTTCTTGCTGCTGCTGCTCTGCATCTGCTGTGTCTCCTTTTCAGCTCATCTGAGATTTGGGGATGTAGTCTAAGTATTGTTTCAGCTTTTGGGATGTTAATCAGCTGCTCCCGGTTGTACAGAACCAGCTGGTTGCTATAGTTACACATTATATCAAATCAAGCGCCAATGCATCCAACACCAGTTGAGAAAAAAACATCCAAAAAAGCACATTTTAATCCACAAAAAGTTTCTTAAAATTATTGCTAAATAAAAACAACTGATCTTCTCCAACATGCAGCCACCTTGAGCAGCGCAATTCTAGATTATTATTATTATTATGGATACTTATTATTATTATTCATTTTTCACATTAGTTCATGCTTTTGTGTTTAGTTTTGTGTGGTTTTCTTTCTTTAGATTTGTTCTTTATGGATTTGGAAACATTTCTGTTAGAATTTCCCTCTTGGTTTGATAATATCTTTGTGTCTTATTTCAGCTTTTCTTGTGTTAATTCTCATACGTTTTCAGTTTCTCGCTTTCAAAGGGTTTGAATTCACTTTCCTGTCTTTCTCTGTTTTTTGCCCTCTCTCGCCCTCTGGCTCTTTCCCGAATGGCTCAAATCAAAGAAGTGGTGAATTATTATGGATCAACCATGGGTGACCTCTTGCTTTCTTTTGCTGGTTAATATTTAATGGCTGGCAATCCGGTGGGGACCTCGCAAAAACTCCCTGACACATGGAGTATTCTTGTAGTCTCCACTGGCTCCCCTACCTCCACTGGTGTTGGGGACATTTGGGTGAACAAAGAACTGACGGCTGTCAGACTGATGGAGCATAGAGTGCAGGTGGCCTCAAGCTCTGCTGCACAGCAGACACTTTGCACATACAGTAAAACTTATTGTAATTTGCACAGAATAAAAATTATGTATATACTATAACAATTTTTTTATTTTTTTTATTTGCAGTAAGTAGGGCACAATAAAACTATCAGTAATCACATCATTAATAAAAAAAATGGCCTGGCTTAGAATATCTTGACATTTGAAATTATTTATTTATTTTGTTTTAGGTTCAGATGCAGGGCTAACAGTGAAAGATAGGAATGCAGAAGTTTTTGTGCATCTTTTGAATGCTGTTAAATAATGACATTAGCTACAAAATAAAAATCCCAAATAAGAGATTTAAAAAAAATACAATTTTGCAAATAGTTTCTATAACACCTCATTCTCACAAAATTAAGCATGCAATATGGCATAAAGATTCAGCAAGTACAAGTGTGAGGGTGAGCCTAGTAGCAGAAAAGGCACCTTATCCATGACTTGTAGCTTGAAGCAAACACATGTATTAATCACAGTGGATTTAATGCTGGACTTGCCCTGCTAGCCTCATGACAAGTGTACAACCTCCTCATTCATGCATTAGGCTGAAGGCATTGTAAAGGCACTTTGAGGTTGATGATGTACCATCTCTGTGGCTCTCCGAAGTCTATTAACTTGTGTTGCAGGCTCAAGACTTCAAGAGTTTTGATATCTACTAAGGAACGTGCACATTGAACATGGTGTGAAGGTGCACACAGTTCAGTTGAACTTGCGCTACATTCAGGTCAAAATAAAAAAAAAGAAAGAAGATTAATCCTAAATGCTGTATGAAGCGATGGAGATACTATTACAGCAAATACCAGTCAGAAAGAAGCTATACGATCAATAAAAAAGGATATTTTAAATAGAAATATTAAGTTTCTCAAAAGTCATTTTCTACATATACGCTCATACTTGGCTGGGCGTCCTTCTGCATGAATGACCACATCAGTGTGGCTTCTGAGGGAGCTCATTGTTGTGCCAGTTCAGACGTGACAGAAAGCGGTAACGGACTACGTTACCCATGATGCAATGTGGTCAAAATGGCCACCAACTCATGTGGTCAAAATGGCCACCAACTCCCATCACGCAACACGGCAAAATGGCCGCCGATCAAGGAAACGGCATCAATTCGGGACGTAACGGACTGCGTTACCCATGATGCAATGTGGTCAAAATGGCCACCAACTCCCATCACGCAACACGGCAAAATGGCCGCCGATCAAGATAAGGTTGCTATAGTGATGGCTATAAAAGCCGATCACACACGATGAGCTTCCTTCTTCCCTGGCTTTTAGCCAACCCGAGAAGACACGCACAGCTGATTCCCACGCCACGTGTTCGATTGCTCGCTGGACCGAGATTTTTCGACACAACGGTTATTCCCTGCTTTATAACAGGAGGTCGACTTAAATAAGTACTTTTAAATTCCCTCTGATCAAAAGACTGAGAGACGCCGCATCTCCCACTGATCGAAGAGGACCCCGCTTTTGTCTGGCCAACAAAGCGACTGTTGAACCCGGAGGAAGAAACGAAGCAGCTTCTTCCCCGTCCCGCTGCAGCCTGTGGACAACTGCGCTCGTCGAAGCGCGTCCAGAAAGCCACACTCGGAGCGTTCCGGACCAGCCCCGAGGCAACTCAAAGTAACGGGGTTTTTCCCCTTTCATTTCTGTTTCACCAACAGGGTGTTTAGAAGTGCCTGGGCAGGCGTAGAACTTTGTAGGTGTTGGTTAATGCTTTTATTCCACGACGAAGTTGGAATTACTTTGCTGAACATTTTCTTTGTATGTGCATGTATTTTACAATTGATTTTGCTGTGTTGATTTGTGATTCATCAATAACCCCGCCGTGGGTTACCGCCTTATTTCTTTTCATCTTTTTCCCTGCTCCCCCCCCCTCTCTCTTTTCGCTTCTCCTTATCAGTTTAATCTCTTTGTCCGAGCTCAAGTCGCGGGCTTTGCTTTAAACTCCCAGTTAGCTGCCCCCTTTCGAAGCGAGGCATTACCCCATCAGCGTAAGCGTGGTTACGTCATTAGGACCTCCCCTCATACGTCATCGTAGCAGCCATCTTGGGAGGGTCACGTGTATCTGAACTGTAGGTAGCTTAGCTGAACTAGCTTTGTGTAAGACATCAAAGCGTCCAGTGAGATTCCCGAAGCTGTTCTGTCTATCAAGGCTGATACGTGAAATGCCGATGTCTCGAGGGCGGTGTTAAACAACTTTGAGTTAAGTTAAGATCTGCTAACCGCTCATTTTAATCCATTGTTTATTTTGTTTTGTTCTTTATTTCCACATATATATTTTGCATGTTTTAGTTTAGTAATGAGTAAGAATTCCAAAGTTGTTTGAATCAGAGAATTACTGTAACAGGGAATTGCTTTTGGTTCAATAAAACCAACGACTGCGGAATAGAAATTGTTTTGTGTTCAATCCAATTCACAGTTGCATGGGTATTCAGAAATCAGAGCTAACCTCCTTTGGAGTTAACATCTGACATTAATACAGAGACAATATCATTGGATGGTGATAAGGAATAAGGATTTAAACTCTAATTGCAGTTACATTGGGGTTCTCACAGCCTGCTGGATAAACCTGGTCGGTTAACAGTCCGACCTGATCATTTATTCCAGCATAAATGAGTTCATAACAGCAAGTTAACTAATGCATTAGTGGTATAAATACTTATAAGCTTATAGCTAACATCACCACCATTTGAACTATATTTGTTATAGCGAAATTTTGAGTTGAATGATTTATTATTTAAATTATAATACCAAATTATAATTAATAATAATAATAAGCATATTCAACCAGCTTATGGCATAGCATAAATTGGCTTTTCCCGGGGTGGGCTGGAGTCTACTTATTGGCGTTCCTTTAGACTAAATCGAATAACCAGCAACTTATGAATTGAATGAACACAATCCATATTCCAGCATTTTGACTGCTCACCTTGCCAAAAGGGCTATTCAGTCATAATTGATTAAGGAGGTATCATTACTAAATATATACGTGTTTGTGGTGGTTTGAGGTTGTTAACCTGAGGTTTGAATATTGATTTCTGGACTGGAAGTCAGCTAGATTGAAATACACAGCAGCCAGCGTCTGCTACTTGTCAATCAGAGTCTGTGTCGTGTTCTGCTTTGAAAAAAGAGACCTTGCCTCCATCTGGTGGCCAGGATAGGTAGTTGCAGTCACGGTTTTAAAGACAGTTTAGATCGCTCAGTGTCCCGGAGGGACAGTTTTGAAAGTCAGTTTCTTTAAACTTACCTTACGGTTCCGCCCTTTTGCCTTCTCTAATTTTATTTTATTCATTTTTTTCTTCTCCTCCTTTATCCCCTTCTGCTCATCATAAGTGGTCAAAATTGAGCTGTGATTTTGAAACTAAGGTTGCAATTTAGCGGTTTTTAACTGTCATTCTTTGCCACCTCTGAAGCTCCAAAACACTTTGCTATTTTCCACACATGTGTAGAGCACCTGTTCTGAAATAACTTACATCACAAACAAAGCCACAGTTTTATCATTAATTACTGGCCGAAAGGTTAGTGGTCCATGTCACTCAAAGTTAATATTCTCAAAGTTAAACAAGCATATTAACCGTTCCTAAAACATAGGAGTTGTAAGTCGCAGGGTTGATTTTCCCTTGTGCAGCCTAATTAAACGCACGTATTTGAACCCACTTACTGCAGTTAAGTGCCAGTCATAGTGCGTGTTTGCTGTTAACAGTTAAAGTGAAGCCACTTAACAGTTGTTGTTAGCAGTTGTTGTTTAGCGCTGAGCTAAACTTAAGTGTATGCGTTGTTGCTTAGTGCTAAGCTAGAATACAGCGTTGTTTTTTGTTGTCTGTCATTTAGCGCTCTGCTAAACTACAGTGTTACCTGTTGTGTTGTTATCCATAGCTGACAAAGAATGGATAGTAGCGGTTCTTCAGCTGAAGGAGCTGAAGGTCCAAACCATTCCATTGGAATGGAGGCCCAGGATGTCATTAGCTCACTGCTTAAAATGACACCGGACGAACAAACCCGTCTGAATCAGTTTAGCATAGAAGACTGTGAGAGGAGAATTCAGGAATTGGTGGAGGAGGTCCAGAGCAAACCTAAACATAGATTGGTAGCAGATGTTTTGGGTGAATTAACTGCGTTATACCACCGAAGGTTAACGCTAGAGACCGATCTGCGTAACAGAGAGGTTGAGATACGGATCGCAGCTGAGGAAAGAGTTAGGGAGCTAGAACAGAGAAGTGTTCAGGGCAGCTGTCATCCCACAGAGGAGCGAGAGGAGGATCGCATTAGCTTGCAGACAGAAGGATCTGAGTGTGAGAACTCCAAAGGAAAACATGGAGATCACACCTGGAGGACATTGGATGAACTGGGCCCCCAGACACCTTCTGAGCGAAGGGTAAGCGAAGGTCAGGACAGATATAGCAGTGTGATACGGAAAGAAATGCCTAAACAACTTAGGGTGGCAATCAGGACTGATCCACATGATGTAAATCATGGGAAAACACCTGCTTCCCACCTGACCCCTGACACGGTCCGCTGTGATCTTTTCCCCCCACCAGGGCGACGAGAGCACCGTTCCTGGGACACAGGTGAACCCCACTCCTCTGAACTGCGTCCACAGACAAGAGTTCATGACAGGGGGGGTCCCCCTGCGTCCCACGAACGGCCGCCGATGCCAGGTAGGTGGTCAGAACTGGAGCCTCCCTCCTATCGTGGTTACCGCAGGCAGGAGTCGTCAGGAGAGGACTCAGATGGACCAGCTCCGATCCCTGAACAGGGACTGCGGATGCGTCAACTTGAGTCCCTGGCCCGAGACATAGAGCGTTTTGATCCTAGCAATACAGAATCCACCATTGATGACTATCTCAGAGAGGTAGAGCGCTGTCTGCTAGACTTATATAGCCCCTCAGCTCGAGAAAAGTTGAAGCTTATCTGGAAAACCACGTCCAGAAGTGTCCATGTTTTCATAGAAAGCCTCCCTCCAGCTACACGTGACCGTTATTCAGCTCTTTGTCAGGCTTTAAGAGAAGAATATTCGGCGTTTACAGACCCAGCTTCGGCCACTCTTGGAGCTTTTGCAATTCAGCAAAAGAGAACTGAAGCACCAAAAGAGTACTACCGTCGCTTGCGGGCTGCTTACTTTCAGGGACGAAATGCTCCCGGCTTGGAGGAAGACCACACTTTCAAATCTTTGTTCCTCCATAATCTTCATGAAAGCGTGCGTTATGAGGTTACCATGCATTGTAGAACCAAGAAACTTACCATGCAGGAAATCAGGAAATACGCGCAGGTGGCATGGGAAACACGTGTCCGGCCCAACAAAGGAGCCGATAGTGATAAAAAGGTTCTGCAGATTCAAGCCGAACCAGAAAAGAGTTTAGGTCTGGAGGGACATGAGATGCCTCCCTTCAAACCTAAAACTAGATTTGGTCCTAAGAAGCAACATGGTTTTGAGCCGCAGCAGAAGAAAGCTTCCCAGGATAGGAGAGGTCAGCATGGCAGCATGGAAGGTGAGAGGTTTCAAAAATGGCACAGGCCGGATCCAGCCCGAGACGGTAAGCAAACTGACTGGCCAGAAAGGTCGAAAAGCACACATGACAACAAAGGCTGGAACCTGCGCATGGAGGAGTCAATGAGAAAGGAGATAGAGGAGACTTTTCGCAGGTTGCTAGCCGAAACAGTGCGTCAGATCGCGCCGCAGCCGTCCCAGCCATCATCCAATCCTGTCGACCCTCCAGGTAAGCCAGGCCCAAAACCCCAGCCAGCATGACTAGGCGTGGAACAGGCTTCCCCTTCTAACAGAGTTTATCTGATTAAGGGGGGGGACCAACCGAAAAATCACCAACAACCTTCTAAGATCCCATCAGCAGGTGATCAGAAAGCCCCTTTTCTAAGGTTTCTAGGTGAGCTAAACCATCATGAAAATGCACACCGCTTATACTGCTCGACAGTTATCGGAGGATGTGTAACTGCAAATGCTCTTTTAGACACGGGTTCCGAGATCAGTCTAATGTGCTCAGATTTGTTTGATGAGGTGACCAGAGCTATGGTGTCTCTTGGGAAACCGTTCCAGGTGGAGACCTGTGACGTGGGCATCACCAGCTACACTCAGGATCAGTCATGCATCACCAAACGGGCGTGGTTAGACATCACTTTCCGTGACATGACCCTGGTGCACCCCATCTACATATGTACTTTGGACACAGAACCTTTTCTTGTGGGTCAGGACCTGTTGAACAGGTTAGCCCCACTCATTGACTGCTATCATGGTCATCTTTGGGCCCAAGTGGGGACTCCCAAGCCCCTCACTTCTGGAAGTGGACTGTCCGTCCCTATCAACCAGGTGACATGCTCTGAGGAGCCCAAAGAACTTTTAGCACCATTTCTGCCTTCCACAGAGCCGATTTCCAAATCCTCTGACACACCCCTGCTTGAGCTGAACAACCGCTCAGCTTACCTTTTAGTGGAGAATCCAACTCGCATGCCGATCCAAGTGGTGGCGAAGAAACCTCTTGGGGTGCTCATCGAAAGCTCTTTCCACGACTTTGAGTTGAGCATTCCCGTCATCGGAGACCTGCCCTTATTCTTGACTGGCAGACAGGACTCTCCAGACACCGTGTTTACCTTTCCTTCCAGCATGATCCAAATCAGGCGACATGAAGCTCGGCCTGCTGGATCCATTTGTGGTGCAACGCTTGAAGCTGAAGGAAATCTGTTGGTGTATGCGATAGCAACCAACCCAACAGAACCAGCACCAAATCAACCAGAGAATTGGGACTCACCCACTGAGCCCTGCCCTGGCTTCGAAACAGAAATCATGCAACAGCTGGAAAAAGCTGATGCACTGACCACTGAAACAGAGGAAACAGCACTTAAGGAGCTGTTTTATGAGTTTCAGCCCATTCAGCCCAAAGATTCAAACGAACTTGGGATCCCACTGACACACATCCATGACTCACCAGTAGGAGAACACAGAAGCTGCAAAGCTAATCTGAAAACTCTCCAACAGGTGGCGTCCCGGCCCTTAACGGCCCAGGACACCCAGGAGTATGTACAAGGCTGCTTAACCTGCAGCCAGTTACAACCCACACGGCCACTAGACCGAGCCCTGCTTCAGCAAAGGGGGGTTATATTTCCGTGGTCACATTTGCAGACTGACTGGATCGGTCCAGTCCCTAAATCGTCAAGAGATAACAAATACCTTTTGACAATAACAGGCAGTTTCACAGAATGGGTCGAATGTTTGCCGGCACCGAATGACACCGCTGTCACCACAGCAGCCCTGCTGCTAAATCACGTTTTCAGCCGGTGGGGCCTTCCCCTGTCCATCGACTCGGACAGAGGAACGTCAAACATTATGACCGTGCTTTTCAACATGTTGGGCGTGGAAGTTAAATTCCACATCACCTACCGCCCACAGTCATCCGGACAGGTGGAGCGAATGAACTGCACCGTGGCCAGCATGTCAAAGGAACATGCCAGCAGCCATGACAGGGACCGGGATACAAAGCTTCCCCTGGTCCTAATGCTAGTCCGCTCTACCTCACCATGCTCCACAGGGGTGACACTTTTCCAGATGATGACAGGAAGGCAAAGGACACTTCCCCTGAATCTCATCTACCAGCCCGAAGACGTCAGTGTGACAACCGTCTACACGGCACACCAGTGCGTCACTGACTTAAAAGACCGTCTCCGAACGACTTTCGCGTGGCCTCGAAAGAACCTAGAAGCCAGCGTGCAAAGTCCAGAGTACAAATGGGTTCATGCGAACCAAATTAAATCGTCCACCAAACTCTCCTCGCAGGGAAGGGAGCCTAACTCCGCCCCCGCCGAAGAGAACAATGCATAGCATTAAATAGGACAAGTGCATGTTCAATTAGGACACTTTAAACATGCACTAAATAAAGCAAGTGTCCATACATAACTTCACGTCTATAATTTCACACTCAGCCATAACACCATGCATTGCTTTGGAAACGCTCACAGAAGTGGTAAAGAATGACATGATGTATACTCAGGTTGTTAGAGATTTAATGCAGGACCTCACTCGAGAGGTTAGTTCATCCATAAATAGCCTTGCTGAAGGACGGATTCCTCCGTACCTGGTACCAGTAGATTTGGTTGAAAAGGTTCTCAAATCTGCCTCTAGTGAAACACTGCAACCACCACAAATACACCTGGCGTACAGCCTAGGTAGTGCAATTCCGATATTTGTAAATCCTGACAACTTGGAGATAGGATTTATGCTAAACCTTCCCATCATTGAAAGAGCTAATGTGTATAGGCTTAAATCAGTATTGAATGTCGGTTTTTGGCAAGGTGAGACCCACGTACACCTACAAACTCCCTCAATATTGGCCTATCATGATGCTGACCCCAAACTTTATTTAGTCCCTAATTTGGATTTGTGTACCAAAACCAAAGACATCCACTGGGTATGCCCAAGCAACCCATTTATCAGAGACGTTACCAATTACCTGTGTGGTCTAATGAATCTCCTGAACAAAACTGTCAGGCTAGAATGACCCTTAAAGATGCAGGTGTGGAAACCAAAATTGAGCGGGCAGGTAACCGCTGGCTCGTTAGCACCCCAGAGGCAGAAGCCCTGTTATCCTACGAGCAGCATGACACAGTTACTAGACTAAAACTGCCCAACCAAACCATTTTCTGTTCCCCACCTCAAGGCGCTGTAGTCCACATTGGAAACATGGTTCTGCATCACCTTGACGTTGATAAATATGACTCAGAGATTGAAATAATAGATGTCTTTAAGGGATACAATTTCAGCATTGATGTCGGCATTGAAAGACAGCTTTTACTTGCAGGCACCCAGCTGATTAAATTCAGTCTCACTCCATCAGAGTTGAGCTCGGTCCCTCTGCTTCGCTTCCCCAGAGCTACAGAGTCGACCGACACTCACATTATGACCATTATTGTGGTTCTCCTTGTATTTGGATGGGCCATCACTACTGCGATGGCGTATGCAGCATACAAGCAGATCAAACAGTTGCAAACCAGGATTGACGCCCTCACCTTTGTCGCTCCCAGGTTCGTAGCACCAGCTCCTTGAAGGCCATAAGCTGATTAGACTACGAACCGCTGTCTCTTTCCTTTCCCTTTTTCCCTCTCTCCTTTCTTTGGTTCAAAGTTCAAACCTGATGACCAATGAATGTATTGACAATGGTGATTGTGAAGTTTGCATTTCTTTTTTTTTATTACTTTATTGTTGCCTTATTAGCCAATAGAAATGACTAGCTATAGCTTAGTCCTGCCCAGGCTAGGTCACTGACCCAGGCACAATGAATGCTTCGTTTTTCCTCCTCTTGGATGATGAACTGAACTGCATGAATCCCAATGGACTACTAGAAAGACTATTAGGTTGTTCCACTCATGCACAACGGATTTTCGTCACGCCAGAATGGACTTGGTTGTAGCTTTAAAGACTGTGACCAGCATCCCACTCTTCAAAGCTAAAGGGGGGTATGTTGTGCCAGTTCAGACGTGACAGAAAGCGGTAACGGACTACGTTACCCATGATGCAATGTGGTCAAAATGGCCACCAACTCATGTGGTCAAAATGGCCACCAACTCCCATCACGCAACACGGCAAAATGGCCGCCGATCAAGGAAACGGCATCAATTCGGGACGTAACGGACTGCGTTACCCATGATGCAATGTGGTCAAAATGGCCACCAACTCCCATCACGCAACACGGCAAAATGGCCGCCGATCAAGATAAGGTTGCTATAGTGATGGCTATAAAAGCCGATCACACACGATGAGCTTCCTTCTTCCCTGGCTTTTAGCCAACCCGAGAAGACACGCACAGCTGATTCCCACGCCACGTGTTCGATTGCTCGCTGGACCGAGATTTTTCGACGCAACGGTTATTCCCTGCTTTATAACAGGAGGTCGACTTAAATAAGTACTTTTAAATTCCCTCTGATCAAAAGACTGAGAGACGCCGCATCTCCCACTGATCGAAGAGGACCCCGCTTTTGTCTGGCCAACAAAGCGACTGTTGAACCCGGAGGAAGAAACGAAGCAGCTTCTTCCCCGTCCCGCTGCAGCCTGTGGACAACTGCGCTCGTCGAAGCGCGTCCAGAAAGCCACACTCGGAGCGTTCCGGACCAGCCCCGAGGCAACTCAAAGTAACGGGGTTTTTCCCCTTTCATTTCTGTCTCACCAACAGGGTGTTTAGAAGTGCCTGGGCAGGCGTAGAACTTTGTAGGTGTTGGTTAATGCTTTTATTCCACGACGAAGTTGGAATTATTTTGCTGAACATTTTCTTTGTATGTGCATGTATTTTACAATTGATTTTGCTGTGTTGATTTGTGATTCATCAATAACCCCGCCGTGGGTTACCGCCTTATTTCTTTTCATCTTTTTCCCTGCTCCCCCCCCCTCTCTCTTTTCGCTTCTCCTTATCAGTTTAATCTCTTTGTCCGAGCTCAAGTCGCGGGCTTTGCTTTAAACTCCCAGTTAGCTGCCCCCTTTCGAAGCGAGGCATTACCCCATCAGCGTAAGCGTGGTTACGTCATTAGGACCTCCCCTCATACGTCATCGTAGCAGCCATCTTGGGAGGGTCACGTGTATCTGAACTGTAGGTAGCTTAGCTGAACTAGCTTTGTGTAAGACATCAAAGCGTCCAGTGAGATTCCCGAAGCTGTTCTGTCTATCAAGGCTGATACGTGAAATGCCGATGTCTCGAGGGCGGTGTTAAACAACTTTGAGTTAAGTTAAGATCTGCTAACCGCTCATTTTAATCCATTGTTTATTTTGTTTTGTTCTTTATTTCCACATATATATTTTGCATGTTTTAGTTTAGTAATGAGTAAGAATTCCAAAGTTGTTTGAATCAGAGAATTACTGTAACAGGGAATTGCTTTTGGTTCAATAAAACCAACGACTGCGGAATAGAAATTGTTTTGTGTTCAATCCAATTCACAGTTGCATGGGTATTCAGAAATCAGAGCTAACCTCCTTTGGAGTTAACATCTGACATTAATACAGAGACAATATCATTGGATGGTGATAAGGAATAAGGATTTAAACTCTAATTGCAGTTACATTGGGGTTCTCACAGCCTGCTGGATAAACCTGGTCGGTTAACAGTCCGACCTGATCATTTATTCCAGCATAAATGAGTTCATAACAGCAAGTTAACTAATGCATTAGTGGTATAAATACTTATAAGCTTATAGCTAACATCACCACCATTTGAACTATATTTGTTATAGCGAAATTTTGAGTTGAATGATTTATTATTTAAATTATAATACCAAATTATAATTAATAATAATAATAAGCATATTCAACCAGCTTATGGCATAGCATCATGTTACTTTGATAACGGCCTTCAGGTCGTCTGCATTGTTGCGTCTGGTGTCTCTCATTTTCCTCTTACTAATACTCCATAGAAAATCTATGGGGTTCAGGTGAGGACAGTTTGCCGCCCCGTCAAACACAATGCGGCAGCTTTTGGTACCTTTGAGATTGTGGATAGGTTCCAAGTCCTGTAAAAAAATTAAAACAGCATCTCCGTTATGCTTGGCGTAAAGCATCCTGGTAGATGGATGCGTTGAGCGTCAACGTCAATAACACAGTGGACAGATGATATGGCCACCCAAATCATCACTGACAGTGGAAACTTCATACTGGACTTCAAACAACATGGGTTCTATGCGTCGTCCTTCAGCCTCTGGGACTTTGATTTTCAAATGAGAATAAAATGTTTCAATAGAGGACTTTGGACGACAGGGCAATAGTCCAGTTAATTTTCTCCTTAGCCCAGGAAAGGTGCTTCTGCTTTAGGAGAGTTTGATCTGAAGAATGTGTGACATGAAGAAGCTCTCTGAAATTCAGGAATTGATTTAGCCTGACAATCCTCTTAAAGCTGCAGTTATACATGTTGTTGGTGCACCTTTTCCTACAACACTTTTTCCTTCCACTCAACTTTCTACGAATATGCTATTTTTAATTTCTTGGACTGAATTTTGGGTTTTCATTATCTGGAAGCCATAATCATTGAAGTAAAAAGAGACAAAGCCTTGAAATATGTCAGTCTATGAAACATACAATGAACAATGAATCTAGATAATATATGGGTTTTACTTTCTAAAACAATATTCAAATTTTTCGCCTGTTCTTGTAGTACTGTTGTTGCTTCTTACCACAATAAAGAATTGCAGCTTTGCAGAAAATGTACCTTGTTTTCTATATATATCTATTTATTTTGCTCAGTACTCTACTGTGGGTGAACGGAGCACATCAGCAATTTTGTTCATTTCTTTTTAGCTCCATAGGATATACTGCATTCTTTTGCAGAAAGTTCAGCAAATCCTGCATTCAGGTCGAATGCAAGCTTATATCAGCTAGTCAGCTGATATAGGGGTATTGGCATTGGAGCGGCAATGAAATGCATTCTTCTTCTTGTTATTATTATTATTATTATTATTATTATTAGCAATATCGGCACAAAATGTTTTTCTTTGAGCAGCATTATTAGTTGCGATGAGGTAGACAGAAGTGGAAAAAAACACCGTTCTCAAACGACTTGTTCTTACTAATTTATTTTGCGTGGGTGTTAAATATTGTATTTGTTTGTTATACGTTTGCATTCAAGTTCAAAAGGTTTGAATGATCCCCCTCTCCTTTTTATGTACTTTATATTTAACTGAAGGCAGTAAATCTCTTAAATGGAAAATTGCACTGCCCTGCTCTTGGTCTTTCGCTCTGCTCTCCTTTTGTTGTTTCTGGGGCTTCTTACTCAGGCCAGCCATGTGCATTGGGGGTTTAAAACACATTTGATATTTTCAATATAGTTATGCTGTGAAATGATAAATAATTCACATAAGAAGGAGGCAGAACAGCTTGTGCTTCAACAGTTTAATTCCTCCCGTTGGTCTTTACCTTTATTTAAAGCAATTCGAGAGGAATCTGAGAAAAATGGAATATGGATTTGTTTTTGGAGGTTAGATAATACTAATTTTATTAGCTTAAGTAGGTTATCTGTTTAGTTTAATGTAAAACAGTCAGAAAGCAGAACAAGCATCTTTCTACTTCTTTTTGAATGAACAATTTCACAAGTAGACACACGTGTAAAAGAGATCCTAAACAAAATAGTTTTGTGCAATCATTTAAACTATATTTTACAATCACCCCCCCCCCCCCAAAAAAAAATGATTTGAATATGATTTCATCATATTCATAACATTATAATTACAGAATACATCTTAATTATAACGCCAAAAGAAATGTTATGTTTTGTTTTTGTTTTTTTGGAAAAAAATGGGGGGGGGGGTGGAACAGCAGGTAATTTCCTGAGGTGTTATTGAAATGTCTGTGACATGCCTTGCTCCAGATATGTCGTGGCTTATGCACAGAAGCTGCTTTTTCACCCCTACCAACGCACAATTTTGCACAGCAGACTATTTTACGGGGTGAATTGTGGTACTTTCAGGGTTCCATGGGTTGAGTTGCCTCTCTCCTCTGCTTACTCTGTACTCTTCCATCTTAAGGTCGTCATCATAAGCTTTCATTATGTCCAGGCTTGGCAACTGTTAAAAAGCCTTTTTATGAAAGGATGTCTGCTGAAGGGAACAAGTGTGTCTCAGACACCTGTGGACCCATAGATGTCTCAAGGAAGAGTTTGAAAGCAACTCACCTCTCAAGGGTGCAATAGGGTATTGCTGAAAGATTAAACTCTTATTTATTCTTTCTACCAAACCAGTCAAAAATGTTACTCATTAATAAGAAGCAGATGTTTCTTTGCATTGCTGTTGATAGTATTTGATTTGTGCATTATATTTGGTTTAGATGGTTAAGTAAACAAGCTACAGCCATAATGTTCCATTTTACATCTCATGTTTTACATTATATGTATTGCAACCGATTTTATATTATTAGATACAGACTAATATGGTCCATCTTAAGTGTAACTAATCATGTATGTTTGTGTAAATAGCCGGCTGACACTAATAAGAGAGGGAGTTTACATTTTTGGAACAGGTGTTTTTGGAACAACTATAATTTTTTCAATCAATAGCTAAAATTAGACTTGAAATAAATCTACGGATTTGTCATCTTAAACCCACCCTAAAGGTTTCATTCTTCAAACTGGGTTAATATTTACTGCTGTCTAGAGCCCGTCCGTCCGTCTTCTTCCGCTTATCCGGGGTCAGGTCGCGGGGGTAGCAGCTTCAGTAGGGAGACCCAGACGTCCCTCTCCCCAGCCACTTGGGCCAGCTCCTCAGGAGGAATCCCAAGGCGTTCCCAGGCCAGCCGGGAGACATAGTCCCTCCAGCGTGTCCTGGGTCTTCCACTGGGCCTCCTCCCGGTGGGGCGTGCCCAGAACACCTCACCAGGGAGGCGTCCAGGGGGCGTCCTGACCAAATGCCCGAGCCACCTCAACTGCCTCCTCTCGACGTGGAGGAGCAGCGGCTCTACTCTGAGTCCTACCCAGATGACTGAGCTCCTCACCCTATCTCTAAGGGAGAGCCATAAAAGTTATGAACAGAATCGGTGACAAAGGGCAACCTTGGCGGGGTCCAACTCTCACCGGAAACGAGTCCGACTTACTGCCGGCAATGCGGACCAGACTCTGACACCGGTCGTACAGAGACCTGATAGCCCTTATTAAAGGGCCCGGTACTCCATACTCCCGGAGTACCCCCCACAGGATCCCTCGGGGGACACGGTCGAATGCCTTCTCCAGATCCACAAAGCACATGTACACTGGTTGGGCAAACTCCCATGCCCCCTCCAGAATCCTGCTGAGGGTATAGAGCTGGTCCAGTGTTCCACGGCCAGGATGAAAACCACACTGCTCTTCCTGAATTTGAGATTCAACTATCCGACGGACCCTCCTTTCCAAAACCCCTGAATAGACCTTACCAGGGAAGCTTAAGAGTGTGATTCCTCTGTAGTTGGAACACACCCTCCGGTCCCCCTTTTTAAGTAGGGGGACCACCACCCCAGTCTGCCAATCCAGGGGAACTGCCCCCGATGTCCACGCAATGTTGCAGAGCCGTGTTAACCAACACAGCCCCACAACATCCAGAGCCTTAAGGTACTCAGGGCGAATCTCATCCACCCCCGGGGCCTTACCACCGAGGAACTTTTTAACAACCTCGGCAACCTCAGCACCAGAGATGGGAGAACCCAACCCAGAGTCCTCAGGCTCTGCTTCCGCAATGGAAGACGTGTTGGTGGGATTAAGGAGGTCTTCGAAGTATTCCGCCCACCGAAACACGACGTCCCAAGTCGAGGTCAGCAGCACACCACCCCCACTGTAAACAGTGTTAGTACTGCACTGCTTCCCCCTCCTGAGACGCCGGATAGTGGACCAGAATCGCTTCGAAGCCATACGGCAGTCTTTCTCCATGGCCTCTCCGAACTCTTCCCACGCCCGAGTTTTTGCCTCGGCGACCAGCCGAGCCGCCTGCCGCTTCGACTGCCGGTACACATCAGCTGCTTCCGGAGTCCCACAGGCCAAAAAAGCCCGGTAGGACTCCTTCTTCAGCTTGACGGCTTCCCTCACCGTTGGTGTCCACCAGCGGGTTCGAGGGTTGCGGCCGCGACATGCACCGACAACCTTGCGGCCACAGCTCCGACTAGCCGCCTCAACAATAGAGGCGCGGAACATGGTCCATTTAGACTCAATGTCCCCCGCCTCCCTCGGGACGTGTTTAAAGTTCTCCTGGAGGTGTGAGTTAAAGCTCCGCCTCACAGGGGACTCTGCCAGACGTTCCCAGCAAACCCTCGCAGTACGTTTGGGCCTGCCCAGTCGGACCGGCTTCCTCCCCCGCCATCGGAGCCAACTCACCACCAGGTAGTGGTCGGTGGAGAGCTCCACCCCTCTCTTCACCCGAGTGTCCAAGACATACGGCCGCAGATCAGATGAAACGACAACATAGTCGGTCATTGAACTGCGACCCTAGGTCGCAGTTCAATGCTGTCTAGAGCAGTTAATATATTGATTACTGAGCTCAAAGACTCCTCACTCAGAAAATCTAAACACTCTTAATCTTATGCTTCAGATATTGAAGAAAAACCTAAATTTTTTTTTTCAAAACAGGTGAATTTCAAAAAAAAAATCATCACAATAATACTTAAAATTAGAACTATTCTTTAAAAATGTGTTGATGAGATGGAAACGTGGATATTGTGTTTTCTTCATTTAGATTTTGTTATTTGATTGTTAATTAATAGCTACCTCATTTGTCTCTACCTATTTTATGCAACCCTAGAAATGAAAAATAACTGAAAGTGTTTAGCTTTGTTACTTTTTTGTAAGCTAATGGTGTGATTTAAGTTAAGAAATTACCACAGAAAGTAACACAAATAATCGCTCCCCGGGCGCCGCACATGGCAGCCCACTGCTCCCGAAGGGTGATAGGTTAAAAGCAGAGAACAAATTTCGTTGTAATGCATGTTTCAATGTATGTTTTAATGACAATAAAGATGATATTACTATTACCATTACTAATCAGAGGTAGTAAATTGACGTCAGATAAATAATATGCCATGCAAAGGTATTTGTTCACCTTGAGTTTTTTTTTTATACATAAACTAATTTTAATATATTGTATTGGGCATGTATGTAATGGAAAAACAAACAAATGAATGCATAATTGATAAGTTGAAGAAAACAATTGCATGGTTTACATCATTTTCACAAATAAAGATGCAAAACGTATAGCATACATTAGAATTTAGCTCATACTTTATGGAACTGTCATTGCTGTAATAAGTTAGAATCCTCTAGGGTAACTTGAAAAAAGGTAAAAACCTTCAGGGGTTATGAATAACTTTCGATAAGTATTGGATACTGACTTGTGTTTCATATCTGAGCATTTGTTTCTATTTGCTGTTGTTTCTATTTTTACCACTTAAAGTGGTGTTGCTAAAATTGACTTTTTAAATGCTTCGCTCTTACCAGTTGAGTTTTCTTGCAATATTATGCTGTGTTTGTCAGTTTTGTATTGATTCCTCTACAGTAAACTATTCCCTGCTGTCTGCACCACTGGGCAAAATACATGCTCACTAGATTCACTTTTAAAGTTCAACAGACTTGAAAATACACAGAAATGTTAGAAAAAAACAGAGGCCAGATGCCTTTCTAATGACCTCTGTTGCCTTGTTTCACATAATATTTTACCCTCACTGTTTTATTATCATTTGTCATGGTGGTCCTTGGATTAGGAGGATTGAGACAGATACTGTGCTTTGCTGCTGCTTTAACTCTTCACTTCAGCAAGTTATGAACCGTGGATGTTTTCTTCTGTTAAGTCAATAAATAAAAAAGCTAAAAAAATCCAATGACCTGTTTAGAAAGACACAACTGAAAACTTTAAAGCAAGAATAAGGATATAACTCTGCTTAATGATATAACTTGCCCACTGACTCTTCCAGGTGCTATAGGCAACCCTTCTTCTTCTTTGTTATAAAAACTTCTACACTGGTAGAGCTGTATAATTGCTGTATGTTTTTGTCCTTTCACACAGTGTTACAGTACCCAAGGAGCTGCTGTTGAAAGCCAAGCAGGATGGCTTCTCAGACCAGCAGGTCGGTCAGATTCTGGGCTGCAGTGAAAGCGCTGCTAGAGAGCTGAGGATCAGTAATGGCATCCGGCCCTGGGTAAAACAGGTGAGCATCTCCTAGCAGAGTTCAGATTGGCTGGGCTTGGTAAATAAGTACACACTTTTTATACTGTGTGCCAACTGTTGTTTGGTCTCAAATAAAGGTTGAATTTTATGACTTCAAGGACATGATATTGAATAATAACAATATAGAACTTGTAATCATTTCTAATTTTTAGGTCAAATCATTCGTTAGTCACACCAGTTTGTAAAATTGACCCCCAATACCAATGTTTCCGTACTGCGTGGAGCATGCACAGTGCTTATGCACAAATCTCATAAAATGACCAGCATTACATAAAATTATGTCTTAAATTTGTAATGTATTTGGTTCAACAACAAATTCCTTACTTTCAAGGTCTTTACTTTATAGTAAGCATTGATGATACTGGGTTTTCATGTAATATGAGGAAATGTTTCGGCTCATTTTCAACAGTGGCTAAAACTGAAGCATGATCATAAAATCTCTTCTGTACAGGAATAACAACTTGTCATTGTACCTTTTCTTGCAATGGGCCATAATGAGGAAAAATAACATTTGTCTAGGAAATCAATAGCATTTTTTTACTCTAAACTATAATGGACTCTAGGTTTACTCAGGTCAGAGGATGTATTCCCACATCCAGGTTTGTAATTGTAATGCCACTCTTGATCAAAAATGCATGGCAGTTTATCAGGGCAACATGATTACATATCAGTAATATTTTGCATTTCTATAATATTGCTATTGGGTTCCCACATATTATGCAAGTCTGGAAAAGGATGGTCTTTGATTTAAGTATGTTCCATGTTTTGATACATACAGCATCCCTGCCATAAATTCATGCTTTTTTAGGATTTCTTAAAAATGGCTTAAAAAGACTGAACACTAATAATTTGAGTATTTAAGAGTTAGTTGCATAACTTTCTGTTAGTGCCACTCATGACTATCAATACCCTTAAGTTTAAACTCCCAGTGTTCCGACATATAAGGCCAGTATGATACATACTGCTAATTTTAGTCTGTTATGAGTAAATATAATTGCAATGTCAAATTTCTACTTTTCTAGTGTTAGCATTTAGTGGCCAACTAGGTTTAAACTTTTGGGTCTCTTGACTGATGTTTAACTGGCTTTCTGAATGGATCTGCAAACATTTATGTATGCAGAAACAATATATAATATATTGATTTATTATATTTCTATATAATAATGAGTCCACAAATGAAGAAGTGGCTTAATCTGTTATATCATAAATATGTCATGTGATCTCAAATCGTATATGTTTCGTATATGTTAAGGTATCTCCAAAGAGGGCCATTTTGGTTGCATCTTAACACAACTCAACAGAATAGGACAAAACATTAAAAGTCAAACTTTTTTGATCTTTGCATGACACTTTACTGGTGACCCCATCAAGTTAGGTGAGACAGAAAAATAAATGACAGACATTACAGGCAGAAAAATAAAATTTCTTTGAAAACTTTCTTCTTTTGGTCTTCATTCTTTAGAGGTTTTGCAAACCCTGGTTTAATGCTTTAATATCTTGTGAACTGTTCTATATGTGTATCTCCTTATTTTTCTGTCATGTAGTTTTTTTATTTACTTGCACTGCCTTTGATAGTATCAGATTCAGGTGGAGCTTTTAAACCCCTAGCCAGTTTACGCTAAACCACCCTTATCATTTAGTCTTTGCAATTGTTGGATCCCAGGTAGGTCTGTACTTTTTTTTTTTTTCTGGCCACTGTTTCAGGTCAAGAGGAAATGCTTAGACGTTGAAGGAGATATAAGTAATAAAATTGGTAAAACATTTTGCCAATCACAACAATCTAATATGCCGTTTTTAAACGGTGTGGCTGTTACTTACAGAGGATAAGTATATTATGTTGTATTCTGTTCTCTTTCTAGTCCGCTTCTCTTACTGGCTTCCATATTAGCAGGTTGCTGCTCTTTTGCCAAGATAAAATAACAAATGCCACAGTTGTGTTTCAAACCCAGGGAAGTCTCATAAGATAGGCTCAGGAACCAGGAAGTAAGCACAGGCCACACCCTGAACCGATGTAGTTCCGGACCGTACCTCTAGGTTTGAAAGGAGAAAAATGTGACTAAGACATTGTTGATGGAGAGGGCCGAATGTTTATAATTAATGTTACTTCAATCCTAAGTTTCAATAAGGAATGATTTAGGTTGATTTTACAGTAAATATTTTACCTATAGCTCCTTTAAACTCAACATGCACAGTGTTACCTGTATTGTCAGGGTTCAAAGACAATATTTAGAGAAAACAAGGTCAAAGTTTGGCAGTACTAATCATGTGAGTCTTTCACAAATCAGGTTTTTGACACATCACTCACTTTGATGTAGTTATGTAGAGAGACAATTTACAACATGTATGTAGAGGACAAGTTTTTTGTTTTTTCTTGTAATGATTATTTTAACATATGTTTTTATTATAGATTGACACCTTAGCAGCTGAGTACCCAGCAATGACCAACTACTTGTACTGCACGTACCATGGTCAGGTATGCACTCATGTTGCTGTACTGGCATATATATGCTGTTTATATTTTTGTTATATCCCAAAAACAATCACTATTTACTCCACTTCACCAGGAGCATGATCTGGATTTTAAAGACCAGGGGATCATGGTACTTGGGTGTGGTCCTTACCACATTGGTAGGTATATCATCAAACTTTGAAATGCAACTGTACGTGTATAGCTATGTTTTAAGGAGATACTATAGGCTATCTGTTTATTTTAAATTATTCTCAGATTTATAGAATATGTATATTAGATATTATATTGCTAAAATCTTTAATAATACTGCTGCCCATACATATAGTTTCATGGACAAACTTATGCTAAGCACTTCTATACTGTATTTTAGGTTTTTTTTGTTGTACTGTGATCCTTAATGTTTAATCACTAAGATAATTATTATTAGTAATAGCTCAATCTTAAAATAAATTCCAATTTGAATAGAAAGCAGATATCACAGTTAAGCAGCTGCTATCACTATGATGAATTTCATATTTGTCCAGCATATGTCCAAAATATTTATTTTTGCCCACTTTATCATCTGCTAGGTAGCAGTGTTGAGTTTGACTGGTGTGCAGTGTCCTGCATCAGGGCCTTGAGACAAATTGGCAAGAAGACGGTGGTGGTCAACCACAACCCCGAGACGGTCAGCACCGACTTTGACGAGTGTGACCGTCTTTACTTCGAAGAGTTGACCCTGGAGCGCATCCTTGATATCACCCAACAGGAGGTTAGTGCATTACTAACATGCAATCTATAAAAAATCTAATAATAATTTTTGGATTTCTTTTGTTATTGATTTAGAAATTTAGGGAAAATTACATAAAGGTGCACTGTTGTGGAACTTCCCTTTAAAACTAAGATACTGTTCAAATGATTTTGATGATTATCAGTTTCCTTATGCGACACAAAAACATGCTTATTGTTCAGCATCACCTAGATTATGCTTGTGTTTATAACATAAAATATATTCTAGGGTTCTGAAATTCCAGACAGTCTGTCTCACAGTCTGTGCAATATGAGTTGACTCAAACATTTATTCTAAGGTGATTATGATTTTTAAATAAAAAAAATAGTTTCACAAAGACCTTGTATTATTGCAAATTTTAATTACTTAAATTTAATGTGGTGCTAAATCTTTTTATGTCAACTACATGTAGGTGTAGGTTTGAAATAACAAAATCTGTTTTTGTTATTTTTTAGCTAAACACGTGACACTTTTGGTAAAAACCAAACCATCAAAGGAAAAGTATGAAAGCAAACAAAAAGCAACATAGAATTTCATCAATTAACAGTAATGGAACTTTTTTTCAAAATATGTTTAATGGAAAAGATTAGGCTGCAATTGTGTGTGAGAGAGAAAGAAAACATATATTTGTTGTGAAATAATATTCTCCTTATTACACTAGCACTACACCAGAGAGCTTTTAGCTATTAACTTCCACATTATTCTGATTTACATGCCTAAAGATGCTAATTGGACCTTAAAAGCAGTCAAACGAAACACATGTCACTGTTTGTCAAAAACTGGAAACATCTGGACCTTTACTTCACAGTGCTTATATAGTTGACATCGGATTTTACATACACTGTATACAATATAGATTTAGAAAGTAATAGTCTTCTTGCTGCACAGATTATTACATTTATGTTGGTCTTCTCTTTATCAAGTAATCCATAACAATAACAAACTGATATTAGCTGAAGTGTAGTATCAATATTAACATTAGTAGGACTACCTGCAGTAAAAGGCTTGATAGACCTGCCACCTTTAGTTTGACAACTGTAGTGCTAAAACTGTTCTCTTAACAAGAGTGAACAAATTTCCACATTATGATTGTTTCTGTTTTACACAGCTGGAAACTGCCAAATTTGTCCTTTTTAAGTGAAACAAAAATGTGATAGCTCTCATTCAGCCAGCTGATAGGCAGTCTGGTGCTGCCACACTTATTACTTTGAGCTGCATACAGTCAGAAAACAATATCCACTCATTCTGGCACTTTCTATTGCATCTCATTAGAATGATTTTAAAATGCTAGGAATGATGTGATGGCAATTTTTGTGGTTTTGTAACCATATTTTTTTAAACCTTTGTTATATTGCCATGCTGGCAAATGTCCAAAGCTTAGTGTCTTCTGACTCCTTGTTGCTTTACTTTATATTTTGAAAAAAATATTTAAAGTAAAAGTAGAAAGTAGAATTTTTGAATAATAAACTGTTAGACGGAGCTGATGTTAACATAAATGAGTATATACATAAATGTCTTTATGTATGTTGATATAACATTTAATGTCAATGTATTCCACTTTATCCTGATCATGTCAAAAAACACATTCAAAGGTGTCGTTATCGTGACATTTTCTGTGTTTAGATTTGCTGGTGCCTGTGTATTTACGTGCACTGGCATACTGATGTCCGCTGATGTTCCCCTGCAGAGGAATTGTAATCCAGTTAAAGTTGCGATAGGATCACGGTGTGATTAAGTGTTTGTTTGTTCAGGGATGTAGCCTTACCATCAATCCCTCTCTTGCAGCTACTTTCACTCTTTGCAGTTCTATACATGCGCGTTTGTTTCTGTGTCTGTGTGCGTGTGATAAATACGGTATTAGAGCATGGTGATAACCCCTGGACAGGAGCAAGAGAGCAGGTCCATGAATAATGAAGAGACACAACCTGGCATTGCCATGGAAACAGCATCCCCTTTGGATCACCTAGACAGGAAACGGGGTTGCATGCAGTTATTAAAAGGCACATTCACATTTTTTCTCTCAGATTCATGGAGTTGTTTCCATGACTTCAGAGGGCATAACATTTGCTCACATTTATTTCCAAGAGACACGTAACATTAATAAGAATTGCTACTTACCTGCTTCTAATTAGATGTACTCATGACATCCTCAGATTTATGAGATTAGTCATATTTGCCATGTTGTTGAGATAGCTTGAACAATTTCAGGGGCTAAACAAACAGCTTTGCAGAAATATCATTGCACTTTGAACCTTTTCACATTTCGTCATGTTATGACCTCAAACTTTAATGTAAATGTAGAGATGTTATATGGTAAACTAACAATTAGGTAAGGTAGTGCCTAAATGTTAGGGGAAAGAAAACTGATACATGGTTTTCAAAATCTAAAAGGTGCAGCATTCATCTGTATGCAGCCTCCCACTGCAGAACCACTTTTCACTGCAATTACAGTTGCAAAGCTTTTGGGTCTAAATTTGCAACTTTTTTTCCCCACATCTAAAGACTGAATTTTTGCCAATTCTCAGCATTCGAGGCATAATAGCTTAAGCTCAGTCAAACTGGTTAGAAAGCCTTTGTGAACATAAACTTTTAAGTCTTGCCTCAGAGTTAAAGGGATCTACTTGTGTACATTGTTGTTGTGTCATACGAAGGGCTACCAGTAGAAAAGTCAGAGTTTGCTTTAACTTTATGTAAAATTAACACATTTTACATGCTTTGTTATAGATATTGTCATTTTTAAATCTATATAAATGCAAGTGTGAACAAACAGGAAGAGTAACTGAATACCGTACACTTTCCAGACATGTGTGAAGTTTTTAAAAAGCTTCAGACAAATAAACTCAACTATGAGATCTCACAATCTGTCCTTTTGCCTTGTTGTTATTTTATTGTATCGCGTGACTTAATAGTTCTTATTTCTTTCATAGAATTGTTCTGGTAGCATTGTGTCTGTAGGAGGTCAGATCCCCAACAACCTGGCCGTCCCGTTGCACATGAGTGGAGTGAAGATTCTGGGGACGAGCCCCCTGCAGATTGACCGGGCTGAGGAACGCTCTGTCTTCTCCAGTATCCTCGACGATCTTGAGGTGGCCCAAGCTCCATGGAGGGCGCTGAGCTCACTGGTGAGGAAATAATAATGCTTCGATTATTTAAGGATTTTATGTACTCGCATAATTCCGTTCTTTAGTGTTTTTTACTTCACGAGAGCTAGACTTTGTTGCAATTCTTTAAGTAGTCTCTAAAAATATTTGTTTTGATTATTTAAAATTCCCTCAAAAGCTTACAGTACAGTACTTTGGACATGCAAGGAAGAGTATTTCTTCTTTGTCAATCAATGTCACTCATTCAGGTAGTACAAGGCCCCTAATTTTAAGGCATTGGTTCCTAAAAGATGGACTCCACATGAGACAACTGTTAAATGAACAGTTTTAACCAATATGCACTTTGGCAGCAGCATTTGTTTCAGTATATTTGGCTTAATGTTTGAAAAACACCAAAAACAAGACTTTGCCCAGCATAACATTGTATTTTAGTACCAACAAGCTGAATTTCCTTAGAAATATTTGCAGAACTGATCAACGTCATGTGCATCTCTCAGGTTCTGTGTCAAGACTGATTTTTTGCTGTCTCTTAAAACACAGCTTTAAGACACTTAATCTGCTCTGCATAGTTTTTTAGGCCTGACTCTTCTTTTGTTCTCTATATAATCTTATTTTTGCTCACACACTGTATATCTTGTCTGTATTTACCAGACATAGAGAGTAAAATAAATTCTGAAAGAAACCCAAGACTTTACAATGCTTGAAGACCCATTTCCAAAGACTACAAGCAAACTTGGCTCCTTAGGAATAAAACAAAGAACAGTTGGAAATTGTGTGGCACATCTGGATTTTTTTGCTCAACATTCCTAATACATAGTAAAAACCATAATGCCATCGACCTTTTGGATTCCAGAAATCATACCGTCCCTTGCAATTGTTTTCAACTTCCTTGGCTCTTTACCTGCTTTGTTACATTCCAAAATGTAATTTAAACAATTTGGTGTGACCAATTTCCATCAGAAATTACATAATGTATTACATAAATCCACCTGCATGCAATCTCAAGATCTGTCGGTATAAACAAATCTTTTCTGAAAGGCCTCAGTGGCTGCAGAACTACTAAACAAGAGGCATCACACCATAGCTCTCCAAACAAGTCATGGACAAGAAGTACAAGTCAAGGTGGGTTTATAAAAAAGGATATCAAAATGTTTCCTGTTCCCTTGAAGCTATAATATTTGAATGAAGAGCACAAGATATAAATTCCAAATTCTGATAAACAGTTTTGATCATCTAGTACAGGGGTTCCCAAACTTTTTTAGCCGTGCACCCCCTTCAGTGTTCCAACCGGCTTGGCACACTCCCACTCCCCCCCCCCCCAAAAGAAAAAAAGAAAAAATTCTGTTGCAGTTACATCAATTCAACCATTTTAACAAAAGTTGTGGGAATAAAATTAGAACATAATTTGAATTAAAGTGCAATAAAGTTGCAACATCCACAACAGTATCCTGAGGATTTTCCAGGTGCGTCAGTGGCTCAGCCTGGAGCGAGAGAAAGAGACGCTCAGATCGGCCACACCTCCACAACCTGAAACGTCTCTGAAGCAAGGGATTAAACTGATGATCTGTGTGTGTTCTCACTTTTTTTTTTTTGTGCGCCAGCAGCTACATTCAGCAGGTAAACATGGCCATGACAACACACCTCAGCTCCCCTCAGCCCCACCGCCGGTTTGTCCCTGTCTGAATATGCGCTAAAACCGCATCTGTAAAATGAACTGCGCCTGTCTGAATCACAATGAAACGTATTGCAGCTCTGTGCCGGACCATAGTTAAAAAATCGCGGCGGCTGCAGCGGGGGGTGGGCAAGTCATGCGCGTCAGTGCTAATAGAAGTTCAGAGTCACCACAACATGAGCAGCGCTGTTTGTATGTGCTGCGCGATCAGAAGAGAGACTGTGTCGCTCAGTTTAAGCTTGTAAAAACTTTTGGCCCAAATTCAATTGTCCCTCTACTGACGTACACATCGTGAAGCAAGAAAAGAGTTGGAGAGACATGTCATTGGTTTGCAATTCACTCGTTCATTGCCTCCGATTCCCTGGTTTCAGCCAACTGAGCATATTTACGAGAATGAATGAAGTAGAGAGCACAAGCTGCTTCTTCTAGGTATTGAAGCACAATGCATAGAAGAAATTACATTCATCTTAAAATGAGGCGTAGAAGAAGACTTTTTAAAATAAACAGATTTTCATGTCAATAGATTTTATTTATTTATTAAACTTGCTGTTTTGATTTTGGTTTCCACAAAGGAAACGTTTATTTACACGTTTTTTATGGTGTGGGGAAAAAACACTGTCTAATCGCCATTACAGATTTCAGCTCGCGCACCCCCTAGTGGCAGCTCGCGCACCCCCAGGGGTGTGTTAAATATAGTCTTAAGAACTGTTATGCACACTGAAGTTTGACATGATTTTGATCTATTTGTTGTTTGTGTCACAATAAAAAAACTATCATCTCCAATGTCGTAGGTATTTTCTGTAAATGAAATTGCGCATAAATTAACTTGGACGTTCTCAGGCCCATATTAACCAATCCTTATCCCTCCATATGATTAAAACATACTGTGGAATACTGGTGAGTTCTAGAATGCTGGATGTCTACAGTTAAATTTACCTCTTCCATTGTTTTTTATGTATTAAGTCACCACTTAGCAGTAATTATCTACTAGAAATTTAAAGAGGTTTGAAAGTGTTTCTATATTTCACATATTCTTTTTCTGTGTCATTCTTTCAGAGGTAGTTTGCTTTTAATAGGCTAGAGCAACTCTAGCGTTGCTGTGAAGAGATGATTCTTGTGTTTCTCTGAAGCTCTTTTGTGTTTATAAATGGTACCTCACCTGGTAAGGAAACTGTGGGTAATGACTGAGAGAAAACTGCTTAAGAGGAGGAGAGACGGAAGCAAGGAGAAATAGTGGTAATGATGATGATAAGGAGGAGAGTCTTTCTCTAACTATCAGACTTTTTCCACGGTTCCTACTCTTAATCCTTTCATTTTTCATATAAACTCAGTGGGTAGTGGGGAAAAAAAGGAAAAATAGTTTTGTTTGTATTTGCTATATTTTTTTGAAAAAAATGGGAGTACAGCTTTATATCATGTGTCTTAAGAGAACAGTAGTATCATTTCTCTCTGAAACAATTTTTTAGATTTGAGTAAATCTATCCCTCGAGGAAAAAAAAAATCTCTTATTGTGAATCATAATTTTTTGATTAAATTATGTAGCCTATATAAATTTTTTTTTGGCCTACTTGGTGTTCAAACTTGGTGTTTTTGCTCAAAAACCCTTGGCCATTAGTACAACACTTAATTTTCTATGACATTTCATCAGGTTGGAATACGCAGAGAATTATTACTCTTTGCACAATCTCTGCATATTTTACAGCGTGCATGGTCCTGTCTTGCAGTCTCCTCTGAGACTGATCTTATGGGGTTTCCTTTGGATTTATGTCTGGGAGCTAATATGGTTTTGTGAGACTGATTTTATGTCTGCCGACCAAATTCTGTGTTAATTTAGTTGTTTGATCACTATTCTTTTGAAAAACCCAGTGACAGTCAACTGTTCAATTTTATGTCAGGGATCCCCCAAACGCTATTTAAGATTTCTTGGTATTTCAAAAAGTTATATGTTGCTATGAACTAATAAGAAGGTTCACAGGGCCTTTGGAAGAGAAACGAGCCACATTATCACAGATCCTCGACAATGCCTAACAGTAGGTATGAGATGCTTCTCTACCTACATTTAGGCCCAGAATTATTGATACTTTGGGCAGATTTAAGTTTAAAGTAAACTTAATTTTGCCAAAATGTTCCTTCTGACTAAGTAATATTAATGTATTTGGAGCGGCCCGGCTTGATTCCTGGTTCACGTTTATTAGAGAATCTAAAGATTAGAGTGATGGTAAAAAGGTCTTCCAAACTCAAGACCTTGGGTTGTGTTTTTCAGCGCAAGAATCTGCTACTGCAACCAAGGATTTATTTATGTTATAGGGTTTTACACATCTTTACGAGGAATCATAGTAAACATCAATCAGGAAATCTCTTTTTGCTATTTTCAATGAGTGTTCGTCCTGTCGTCTTCAGATTTCGGACGATTTCAGCTGAGTGGAGTTCTTTAAGTTCTTTAAAACATTCGGGAAGGTGATCTCAATCTGGAGCTCTGTGATGTTTGTTTTATGCAAAAGGATGGTTTACCTAGTGTTTTATGATAGGGACAATGTCATCTTCTGTGACCTTGTTTGTTATAATGAACACAAGGTCAATGTAATCATTTGTCCAGCTTTGTTTTCTTAACTCTCGTTTTGTCACGTGTTTCGAGATTGAGGAGGTTTAGGATTTATAAGATTGAGTTTAATTATTTGTGCAAAGTTCTTTATATTTAAGCTGTGAAAAGACCTTTGTGTCTGTCATAAAAACAAAACATCCCAGCAGGAGGGTATGATCTGACACAGACAAAATGAGGACACGTGAGAGCTTCACAGCTGCTTCCAGGGAAATGATTCCTCTGGTGAGGATGCTGGTGAAAAACAAGTGAAACACTTCTAAGATCTAACAATTCTATCTGTAATCTTTTCACATGATTGCTAATGACCTCCTACATTACCACTGGTGAATTTATTTTAAATTTGCATAATGTAATCAGTTCAGACATACTGCTAAAATGGGGGTAAAAAAACTTTCACATACAAACATCAGAATAAATGCCAAGAAAAAATGGAATTTAATGCAAAAACACTATTTATCATTCCCGTCAGTGTCTGAGCAGCCATTTAACATCATTTGCTCATCAAGCTGTAAAGCCTCTATAAATGGTGGTTCAAACCGTTTATAACCACTGAGTGCCCTTTCTCATCCACTTTATTCTTCCACCATCAGACAAAATGTCTGAACCAGACTATGATGATGCATCTAAGCTGCCTGTCCTGCTCTGTCTGACAGCAAGAGAACCCTTTGCCTGTCTTTA
Organism: Fundulus heteroclitus; assembly: GCF_011125445.2. Taxonomy (NCBI): domain Eukaryota; kingdom Metazoa; phylum Chordata; class Actinopteri; order Cyprinodontiformes; family Fundulidae; genus Fundulus; species Fundulus heteroclitus. Next base: position 351,640 of record NW_023396518.1, read on the forward strand.
TATAAATGTTACCAGAAACGGTGGTTTAACACTGAGGTCATTGAGGATTATCTGTGAAATAATCACATTTTTTGATGGTTTTGCAGCAGTGATAATTCTCTCCACTCAGAAAATCCAACCCCAAAATGAGACTGTACTGCACTTATTTGTGTCTACAGTTACAGACTTTCAAAAAATTGAAGGAGAACAGATTAACTATTATTCAGAACAACAAACAGGTCAAATGACATGGTGAAGGTGATTGTTTTACTTCTTAGTTTAGCTTAATTGAATAATTTCTTACAATTCACGTATATAAAGTTGTTATTGCAATAATGTGCAATCTTCCTTAAGCAAAAGGACTAAACAATTCAAGATTGACTGGTAGATTCTCAAAACTGAATGTATTGTCAGCAGAAAGTCTTTTTTTGGGAGTTTTTAAGACTTTGCAAATGAATAAAGTTACATCAAACAGATTTCTGGACGGTTTCAAACCTTAGGTATTTCTAAACATCCAACAACGCTGAATACCATTTTGGCTCAACTTCAACTTAATTTTAATTGCTGTAATTAAACAAACGTTTTCAAAATATTTATTTTCTATCCTTCCCGAGATTATAAGTGTAGTTTGCCTTAGTTGTTGTAAATCTCGCCTTATGCCTGAGATTTCCAAAACGGTACAGACATTTTTAAATAGAGCACGGTCTGACTACATGTTTAGACTTCTACTTCTACTGAAGTTGACTCTTGGTAGTTAAGTCCTTTCACCCATTGAAATGAAATATCCTCAAGTGAAAAACACATTAAAGATCTGTAGCAAACACCTCCAAAAAAGTACAGAATGAAACAACCAAAACTGTAGGGAAATTACTTATGAGCAAAATTATCAGCACACCACCAAATTATACACAACTCGTTGCTGTAGCAGCCTAAATGAACAGCAGGCATGCCTCTGTAAACAGTTCCTTTTTTGTTCTTCCTCTGACTTGATTTTTAAACACCGGATACTGAAATTACCTAACATTGAGTCTTCCCAGAGTAACTAGAAAGAATTGAGCTTAGTACTTGTGGTGCATTCAGTGATTGCAAAAACAGCTTTATTTATTTTTTTTATTTTATTTTTTGCTTGTGACTAGACAGTTAATGGTCAGGGTCGTTTAAGCTGAAAATCCTCTTATTTTCACCAGCCAGTTTCTCATCAGCATCTCAATGCAAGACATGTATCTGTGTAATCTCTGGCCTTTAGTAAATATGTACTTGTATCTGCTATGTGTTTGTATTTTATAGGAAGATGCCTTTGCATTTGCCAACCGGGTGGGCTACCCTTGTTTGCTGCGGCCCTCATATGTTCTTAGGTGAGTTATAATACCGAATATCAGTCATATATAGTTTTTTGCACTCCTATATGTGTTGACATTTTTTAAATGGTGACTACTAGTAGATGATATCTATCTTAACCTATAAGCAGTATTTTACCCTATATATGCCAGTACCAATTCCTTATAGCACCTTTATTTAGTCAGTTTGTGACTTCCTCTCAGTAATTTATCATCTTTGTCTAAAATGTTTCCAAGTAAAAAAACAATTTGAACGCATAAAACATTTAGAACACTTTTATCATTAAATAGAAGCTGTGGTCACTTATGCACAAACCATTACATTGTTTTACTAATTATCTAACTAAGTACTAAATCATCAAAATACCTTTTTCATTTATAATGATTAATGACTTGAAAAGTTACACAACCTTTAACTATGCAGTAAAATGTCTGCCCAGCAGATGTCAGAAAGACACCCTAGAACAGATCACCGAAAGCTTTGCATAATTGAGCCTATGGTGTTTTTGTTGTTTCCGTTGTTTTTGGGGCTCTGAAAGATGTGATTTTTATTTATTTATTTATTTTTAAACAAATCTGTCTAAACAGCAAAAGGAAAATACTAAGCACAAGAGTGTTCATCAGTAAGTAACATTCAAGACTCTTCTAAATGTCAAAGCGAATGAAGTCATTTAAGAGGTGTTTACCAATAATTAAGTTTGACATTAAAAGTAATAATAATTATGTCTGTAAAATAACTGACTATGACCAAATGCTGTTCAAAAGAAACATTATGCCCTTTTTTCTTGGGTACTAGAATCTTATGAACTCCGTGTGATCTAATTTGCACAACTTCTCTTACATTTATACTAAACACATTCTATCCTGTCAAAACAAATTTTGCAATCAGTACTCAGGGCTCATTTCAAAGCTTCCAAAAAGTTCCTGCATCTTATTTGCAGGTTTAACTCTTGTTGGATTAGTTTTTTTCTTTGGTTGTGAAACTATTTGATTGCTATGAGTGACACATGCAAGTGGTGCTTCACACAGTACAACAATGAGATCTAGCTTTTAGGCACATTTCATTTCTGCATAGTGTAAACAGCCTTCAGAGTTTGAGTACATACAGTGGAAATTGTGACAAAGTTTGCGAAAAAAACTAAATGCATATCTATGTAGGATAATTGCTTTAATAACTTGAACTAAGAAAGAAAGGGAGTATATAATTCAGGTAAAACCATGCTATTAACTTTAAATTCACAGGCACATTTATTGTTTAAATATTTTCTTTTCTTTGTATTGGCCAGTTTTTTGAGAACACTTAGTTTGTCTTCAAAGAAAACAAATTGAGATTTTAGAAAGATGGCTATATACACATATCAAATAATTCACACTGGTAGCATTTCTTTTCCTATATTAAACATCTCGGAATTTTATGTTAACATGGGGGGGGGGGTATATAGCCATTGTATTTGGCTAAGGCTAGGGAGTGATACCACATTGTGACTCATGTTGGTCACTTATGTGGTCACAAGTCTGTACTCAATGGGTTTCTTCTCTTTAAAGTGTGCCTGTTTCTTTAATACATTCCTATGTATGATCACATTTTAATGTAATTAAAAGATGTTGCTCTACCAGTATGATCACATTTTAATGTAATTAAAAGATGTTGCTCTACCAATATGAACAGATGTCAATAACCATTACTTTTACTGTAACTGTTTATTCAAATGACTTAAAACAAAAATCCCAGAATTATCAAAAAGCCACCTGGTATGAAAGTAAAATCTGACATTTTATAACCCACACATTACTGTCCTCCTCTTCCGTCTAATTTTATTTAATAGCTGCTAATCCCTTTCTGTGGGACCACTGTTGAACAGCTTCAAAAGCACCCCTTGCAGTGAAAATGGTAACAAGCAGAGATGCACCAGAGTTTTATGACTAATTTCTGATCTCCAGCTTTTGTAAATCTTCGACCTTTCGAAATCAATGCTACATACGAGAGCACTTGCTCTAAAGCAAAGTTTTAATGGTTATTTTAGAACACAAACAAAATGATTTGTGAGTCAATATTTTGAGCTGTCTTTAACAGACAACTTTAGCGATGAGAAGCTGGCATTACCTACCGAAAATAGAAGTCTTGGACTTTAATGCCTTGAAAATCTACATGCTTGCAGTTGCATTCTAACAGAAACCAAATTAAAGTGTGGCATAACCTCATATGAAATCACATTGACCAAAGACTGCAAAAATCGTTAGCTTCTATATTTTACATCTTTATACAGCAGGCAGACAGGCACAGGGTTGCCAGATCTGACTGACAGTTTCCTGCGCAAACCCAATGTAAAAGCAGCCCACATCTGTGAAAATCTTCCTACATCTCTTCCTCTCTTAAAACTGATGTTAAAAGCGTAAAATGTGTTACATACACATGGACAGTGATAGGCACAGTCATGATAATATGAAAATAGATAATTGTGGAGCTAAATTTTTCTTAATTGCATCATTCATTCACAATATTTTAGAAATTGTTCGCAGACAGGTAGGGTCCTATTTATTTGGTTTAGATAACTGTAAGTATGATAACCTCCACAGCAAGATATTCATCTGCCGTTTACGTCACTGTCCTTTCTCTCAATACAGATCCACACAGACTTGTCCACAACAGTAAGAGTCACGGCTCCACAAAATAACATGGTTGATAGCTGTGCTGTTTTCTTCTTAACTTTCATATTTTTGTTATGATGTGGTCGGCTGCCACTGTTGGCTCCCATTGCTCAAAAACAAAGACACCAGAACCCACATTTTTTTCTGTAACCACCGCGTCACTGTGTGACTCTAATCCCTTTAATTAGTATTGTAACCAAACTCTCTGGATTTGTCACTGGCCGCGCATGAGGTGGAAGGAGACTGTACTCGGAGCTGGGCCTTTGAGTTGATGCATAGCTCAGTGGGATCCTTTGGTTTTTACACTTCCGTACAAAACATTGGGCAGCTGCCCTATTGCAATCCTCGAGGGACATTTATCCACCACGTGTAACATATGTAAAACTTGTTTCTACACAGCTATGATGAAACCAATTTTTATGTCTGCTTTTCATTTCAAAACTGTTGCACATTAAATATAAGACATTAGTGATGTTTATAACCCAAAAAGTCATGAATTATTGCACTTTTTTTTGAATAATGATGACAGAGGGGAAAAGGGACCTCAGGAAACACTCAGCACTGTGTTCCAGGCTTCTAGCTTCTAGTGTTGCCACGCCCGCTTATTATCGGCGGCTTTGGCTTGTTCATTTATACCGTTTTCAAGATGGAGGTAATAAAGCTGGTTGCTTGTTTCTCTCACAATAACTGGCAACACTGAAGTGGCTTCCAGACCCACACTCACTGTTTTTTTTTCTAAATGCAGTACTCCGAGCACAGAGGGATAGAATATTCTTCTCATAACTTTCCATTGCCTGGTAAAAGTTAAATTTAAAAAGTAATTTATTCTGAACTAAAACAGATATCCCCTCAAACATGCAGCACTGTGCACGTCCGTCATGTGCCAAGTGTGTGCGTGCAACACCATTTAACTTCAGACAAATGGTCTTCAGACAAAGAAATGTGACTGAGTGAGAGCCGTTTGTTAGTGGTGAGTGGCTGACGTTAACTTCCTCAAATTTGCTTATTTATCTTCGGTTTAACAGTTGCAAAGCTGATTTATATATTTTACTTTGCGGAATATAAGTTTGGGAAGTTAACCATTTGGTTAGCTGTGCCCACCACTGTATAAGAACATGTCATATTCACACAACTGTGCTAAAACAAAAAACAAAGGTTACACAGATAGGCTCCTCAGTTACATGGTGCTATTAAGTAAGAGTCTGAATATCGTCTCTAGACATGTCATCAAAAATACTGTTTTCTTTTATATAACATTTTACATGCCAGTTCTACTTCTGAATTGATTTTATAAACTTGACACAGACACTGAAAACTTTGATTTTTCTTCCTTCTGAACCTCTTCCACACGAGAGAAGGCTGTTGTTGTTACAGCAGCTTGTTAGAAAGTGCCTATGGTGCATTTCCAATTAGCCTGTAACCCATCAGGGCTAGACAGGCTAAACACCATCCGATAACCGTCACAAACTACTCTGGGTGTCTGTCTAACATAACTGGTATGCTTACTTCAGATCTCTTAGCTTGTAATATGCAATACATTGAAATCATTGTTTTACTTTGTTGGATTATTCATTCTAAATCCAGAGAAGACTGAGACCGAAACTAGATGTCATCCATGTCAAAGATTTGCCCTAATTTGAATGCATTCTAAATCTTCTGTTTCCTGTATTCGAATAGAGGGTCAGTATTCTTTAGGGGGCTGGGCATATGTCTGCCTGTAAGCCATAGACAGCTGAGGAATAAAGATCTGACTGAAGCCTGTGGCCTTACTTCATCCTGTTTCTCTCAAACCCTCCATTTCAAACAGGATGATAACCCAGCTAAAGTCAAAAACAACAACCACAACAAAACTAGCCTAAATCTGTTGTTTTTTTAATGATGAAGTTCTGAACTCATTTTCAAGAGCCCGAAGTGCTTTTCGACCTAAATAGCTGTTCTTCGCCATTACTCTCTCTCACTCCTCATTTTGACTGTTTCCAGACCTTGTTCCCTATGGTAATAGTGATGCAATAGAGAGATAATGAGTGTTTTCAACAACCATTTGAAGCGTGTATGTTCTCCTGTTGGCTTGCTTCTCTTCATCTTCCGTGCCCTCGTGTTTTCTCCCCTTTTACTCTCTTCTTCTCTCTCCTTCTGCTGCTTGTGTCTCACCAGTGGCTCTGCAATGAATGTTGTCTATGGGGAAGAAGAAATGAAACGCTTCTTGGAGGAGGCTACACAGGTTTCCCAGGTGAGAGAAAGTGTTAAATCTAAGTGTACATGTCTGCACAATAGACAGAACTGCTGCTATAGGTCTCCCTCCTTATGTCTTTTCTACAATTTTCATACATTTTGCTTCCATGAATAGACAAGAATGATATCGGGTATATTGATTGATTGATTGATTGATTGATTGATTGATTCATATAGCACTTAGCAACAACCAACTAAGGCGAACGAAGCACTATGCAGTAAAAGTTACATCACAAAGAAGTGCGGTCAAAGTTATACATCACAAAAGAAATACACAAGAACAACAATAAAATAAAGAAAATGCCATTCCACTACACAGTATTAAAAGCATGTCTAAAAAATAAGGCTTAAGCTTAGAAATAAATATTCTCTGGTCAGAAGTTAAGCACAGATCTAAAGGCCTGGTCACCCCAGTGCTTTAACCTAGTTCTTGTGACATCTAATGAAAGGCAACTTGATGATTTCAAAGATCTCCCATGTACAGGAAGACTTAAAAGTTCAGATACGTAGGGTGGGGCTAGTACATTCAACACTTTAAAAACAAACATTAAGATTTTAAAACCTAATATAAAATAACCAAAAGGAATAGGAATGGGATAATATGCTCACGTTTAAAGGTGTTGGTTTTAGCTGCATTCTGAACAAGCTGAAGTCATCTTAGGGAAGAATGATGGACACTGATACAAAGTATATCATTTACCCTAAGTCATTTCTCACATAGCCTGCCCATGTTATTCCTGGCCTGGGGTGGGGTTGCCTCCGATTTGCCTCTCTTTCCTGCTTGGTACTGTTCCCACCTACATGTAATACGGGCTCCTGGGGCGGTGCACTGGTGGTGAAGCAGTTCACGTTGAGCCTTTGTGACTGACCACTTCCTGTGGGGTGTGGTTTCCACACCTCACTCACGCTTTGGTGACCATGGCCTGGTGGGTTCAGAAGGCTGTCAACTCTGGTTCGAGGGGCATTATCCTGGCAGAGGCGGCTCTTTCCTGGCCTCATGTCTGTTTTCCACTGGATGGATGTGTGGTGTCCGCGTTGTGGGCTGTCAGACCCCTATGCCTGTCGGGCGGCTGGTTTTCTGGGTGTTTGGGGCCTCTCTGCTTGTTTCTTGTTCCTGGAGGGGAGATGACAGTGGCTCTATGCAACCATTACTGAGCACAATTCACTTAAAGCCCATGCCACACATTTTGCATGTTCACACACAGCTATGCACTCATAATACAGTAACTGTGTTGCCCTGTAGTTCTCTCCATCAGTATCAATATTTTTTATTTTTTTTTACAACAAGTGTTTGTGGTTATCTATCCCTGGTTTCCCCATGGTGGTCATAAAATTATTATTATTATTTTTTTTTGTAGAAACTGTGTTTGTGTTGTGTTTTGTAATTCTTATCTATGTTTGGTATAAAAATGTTTGGTATAACTCCAGCGGATCCATAAATTGTGGTTTATATGCTTACCCAATTCATATAACATGGTCTTATTGTGTATCTCTTTGTATTCCTAAATTGGATTTTCCAGGTTCTCGGTTCATAAACAACCAGAACAACTAGAGCATAATTGAGCAGTGTTGAGCAGAATTGATCGGTACTGAGGGCGCAGAATAATTACAAACAGTGAGCTTATATATTTGAGGACAAGTGAAGAATGACATTGAATGGAGGTGAGTTAACCAGGGGATGGGGAACAGCTGAGAAAGTGCGCAAACAGGCAGAATGAGGTCCCGTGCCCACAGAGATGAGATTAGGTGTATCCGAGATTCATTTTGTCGTTTTAAATTGTTCGTCTTCATGGATGCAGTGTTTTGGAAGACCAAAAAACAATATTTTTTGGAACCAGGTCCCAGTGTGGATACATTTCAAAATGCTGGTTTAATCTTTCCATGTGCACATGCGAGCCACATCTTTTTTGAAACAATGACGTTGTAGCTTTGCTTCCCCTTGTAAACCACATGTGCATCCCTCTCACATATAACAGCAAAGATGGCGCCGTCCTGTGTTAGGGCTTTGTTATGGCTGTTAGCGTCCTTGGACTCTTCCTTTCTAACAAGCCCACTCTACACAGCGTGTCCCCTATGTCTGATTCTCTGACACGGCACTGTGTTTACTTCACATGAGTTGTCTGCTTTGCACTTGCCCGGTGTTTTTTTTAACTTTTTTTTCTTTTTTGTTTCTTTGGTAGTATTACAGAGCCAATGAATAAATACAGCATACCTAATGGTTTATGAAAATGTACTGTCTTCATCACCATGCACACACAGCGTTAGGGAAGGTGAATAATTAACACAAAATAAACTAAGCTAGACAGCAAGAAAGTACAAAACAAAATGAATCCAAATGCACAACAGTACAGAACACAATAATAAACTAAGAAACGAAACACAAAGGAATAAAGTAATATAATTACACTGTTCTACTAATAATTAATACAAAATTGAAGACCACAAGACATTTTGAACAAAGAACTCAGAAAGATCCCAACACAAACACAAAATATAACGAAAACCCAAACCCAAAAGGATCATAACAGACATTTACTTTAATCCTGAGCAGTGTCTAGATTGACTTAAGCCAATAAACTTTCAATTTCCGAAATAGCCTTTGAGTTTGGTACTTAGTGCATGTGAAAAATATGTAAGGTCTGAAATATCAAACTTATTATCTTTTATCTTGAAGCTCTGACTTATTTCCTATGCTATGACTGTCTTTATGTCACCAGTCTTATGCACACTGTGTGTCAACATTGAGTGATGTTTTTGATCTGTGACATCATACATTTGACTTTAACCTGGCAGCAAGGTTACACAGGCTCTTTTTTATCCTAACCCACCCAATCCTTTAGCAGAAATGTATCTGCCCTTTTGTAGTGTATGACTCAATTACAAAGAGAGTGGAAACCCATCCACTGCAACCATCTATATCTTTTGGTTGCTGTCTACAGTATGCTAATGTAGTTTGGAGTAAAACACACTTGGTTTTTTTGGTTGTATTTTAGGGCAGAGACCTTAGGTAAGGAAACTTATTAATTTCCCCAAGAAAGACTTAACAGACCTGGTTATTTTAGCCGAATTTTTGCAGTAGGTGTTCTTAAATATTAGCCTATTTATACTGTATATAATTTCATAGTAATATACATGTGAGCATTCTAAAAATTAGAGTTTAAATTTCTTTTGAAGATAATATAATATAAAATATATTTAATGGAAGTACATATAAAACAATGCTAGAAAGTGAAATGTGCTTGTAGAATATGGACCTTACAGTGTGACCTTTTACTAGATTCTCCAAGTTTGTGGCAATGTAGTAACAAACAGGTTGCCAAACTGTGATAGCTCTAAACTACATAATTTATTACAGCAAAACCCTCCATTTGCCAAAAATGAAAATTCAAACTCTTTACTCTCATTTCTATTCTTTCAGTTTTTGAATATAATAAAATATATATATATTTTTTTGTCCCACAGTGGGGTCATTCCTGTGTATGTGCAGGAAAGTGAAAGGCAACTTGAGCATGCAGATATACCTAAAGGTTAAAGAAAAGGGAATTATCATGCAAAATAAATAATTTATCAGAAAAGCAAAGAGGAAAATGGTGTGGAATTATTAATAATATGACATATTCAGATAAAAATGCAATATTCAAGTTAAACTAATGTCTTTTGGAGTGCAAGGGAAGCTCCCAAAGACCTTCTTTGACTCTGTGGTGGCATCAGCCATCTTTTATGATGTGGTCTGTTGGAGCAGCAACTTATCTGTAGCTGAGAGGAAGCGGCTGGATGAGCTCATTAGGAGATGTCCTTGGATGTCCCCAGGACCCAGTGCAGGTGATAGAAAACTGAAGGACTGTAAGAAAAAAAAAACATAATTGATAGACAATGTTTTCCACCCCAAGCATGAAGCTGTTGCAGAACTGGAGAGTTCATTTAGTGACTGACTGCTGCATCCCAGATGCTCAAATATGCGCTTCTGCAAGTCGTTCCTGCCAGCTGCTGTTAGACTTTATTATCTCTAATGCTCACAACTCAGTAAGTGTTTACAACATGCAAGTGGTTGCAGGAGTTCTGATCTGATGATCGCGAATCATTTACACTGTCTCTAAGATACTAAATGATTAAGAGTTTTCTAGCAAGCTAAACAAAAAAATTAATCACTTAAGTTATAGTCATTGTCCCTGGATGAGAGTAATGACATAAAAGACACCGCTCAGCTTTTATTTTTGTCAAAAAGATGAATGACAATTTTGAGATAACTGAGAAGTATTTGGCCCTGGAGTCCCTTAAAGGGAAAACATGGGCAGAGGGATTATTTAACAATGTGTTTGGAGTCGTCAAGAGGGTCAAGCTACCTTGGAGTACACTTGCCAACATCAACATGGATGAAAAAGGTTAGGCGAACTGCAATGCATCCATCAAAGATCTCACCAGGGCACCAAGATACTTAAGTACCAACCAATCGAGGATCTTCATCTGATGCAAAGGTCTGTGCTACTGGCCTGTAACTGCTGAGGCCCATCAAATGTGTGGTATTTGGCATGGGTACCACACAGAATATATTCCATATCTGTAGGTACTTTTCCAGGTTTGGGTTCATGTGATCTTGTATCCCATGATGCCCCACTACTGAGCTATGTAGCACCTCAGGAGTCTAGAGTTGATGCCACCTGGGTCTGCAGTCTATCATACTTTCTATCTTTTGTACCTTTTAATTTTTTTCTGGAAACAGCTAATATTTTTCAGTAGTTATTTTGCTTGTATTTTTACTTTCAGTTTCTTGGGACATTTCAGTTATGTAGTACCTTTATGAAAATTATAGATGGCTTTTAGGAAACCACAGCATTCTCACTTTATTTTAAATTGGACTTTCATTGCTATGTTCACTCAGATGTTTAAAGTTGGCACAAGAAGTCGGGGCCTGTATGCAGAATCAACCTGGTTGATAACCATATTAACCTCAAAATGCCTTCACATTGGTTCTGTGTGGTGTATTTGTCAAAAAGCACAGCTGAGAAGTCTGAAACTTAAGATTTGTCTTTAGTTATGAGAACAGTAATTTGAGAACAGTACATTGGGAATATTCAAATATTCTTACAATCTTAAAAACACGAGGCACTTTTTTTAATCAGTCACTGTACGTTATTAGTTTGATTTTAAATAGTCTTGTTCAGATTTTTGCTAAATGCTGTGTTAAAAAATTGTGTCACACATCTTAATCTTGTTTTGGGAGGTCAGTACTGTCCAAATCTGTGGTTTATTTATTTATTTTGTTTCGTTAAAAAAAAAAAATCATCCTGTTGTGTTTCCTCCAGGAGCATCCAGTTGTCATCACAAAGTTCATACGTGGTGCCAGGGAGGTAGAAGTTGACGCTGTGGCTAACAGTGGCAAGGTATCAATCCTTATCATTATTCTTCGCATTGTTATTCTTCTTATTACGTGTATCTTACTATTATGCTTATTAACTACAATTAGTTTTAATATTTACCCCCTAGTTTCCCTCATCCAAACTGCAAAGCAATACGACCTCTTCTATTTGTTGTTTTGTATCTTCCACCAGGCCCTTACTCTCAGTTTTAGATCAGTCCTCAAATTTCTTATCTGATTTAGTGTGAAACACTGGCAAGGATATTATAGTAGGGGATTTTAACATTCATGTTGACACGGAATGTGATAACCTTTAATAAACAATTTAGCCTTTAATACTATCCTAGATTTAATTGGTTTTGCTCAAAAAGTGCATAAACCAACGTATTCCTGCTTTCATACTTTGGACCTTGTGCTCACATATGGCATTGATTGTGAAGAATTACCAATATATCCTCACAACCCTGTCCTATCTGACAAGTTTTCATAACCTTTGAGTTTAATTTAACTGACTTCTCCTCCCCCAAAAGAAGGTTTCATTATAATGGATCTTCATCAGATAATGCTGTATCAATCTTTAAGGAGTCTGTCCCCCTTTTAATATCCTCAGTATCACAGAAATGCCCAGCAGATGCCTTTGTTGATGGTGTGACTTTCTTTTTTACATTTGCATTAGCCAACGTAGCCTCCTTGACAAAGAAGGCGATTATTTACAGGAAGCTGGCTCCATGGTTTAATTTAGACTGCAGTCTTTGGAGCACAACGTTAGGAAATTGGAGAGAATATGGCACTCTACACATCTAGAGTAATCCTATTTGGAAAAACAGTCTACTGTTGTATAAAAAGACCTTTAGCAGAGTTAGAGCAGCATATAGTTCATCATTAATAGAGGAGAATAAAATAATCATGGGTTTCTCTTTAGTATACTCGCCAAACTTAGAGTCATAGCTGTGTTGAACCATCCATTCCCTCAACTCTCAGCATTAATGACTTCATAAATAAAATTCATTGTATTGAAAATAAAATTATTGCCATCCTTCCAAACAAGATCACCTCGTCCTCAGTACGTGAGGACGGCGTTGGAGGAATCTTTAGAACCTGATCGCTGTTTGAACTGTTTAGATGTAGTAGAGCTTTCTGAGTTATCTAAAATTTTAGCTTCATCTAAACCTTCAACTTGTATGTTTGACCCAATCACAACCAAGTTATTTAAGGAGGTATTCCCTTTGATTGATGCCCCTATTTTAGACATGATTAATCTATCCTTAGTAAATGGTTATGTACCACAGGATTTTAAAATAGCTGTTATTAAACCTTTACTTAAGAAACCATCTCTTGATCAAGATGACTTAATAAATTATAGACCTATATCTAACCTTCCATTCTTATCTAAAATTCTTGAGAAAGTATGTAAACATTTATAAATTAATGGCCTATTTGAAGAGTTTCAGTCAGGCTTCAGAGCTCATCATAGCACTGAATCAGATCTGGTGAAGGTCACTAATGATATTCTCATGGCCTCAGATAATGAACTTGTGTCTTTACTTGTCCTGTTAGATCTCAGTGCTGCATTTGATACAGTTTATCATGATATTCTCCTAGAAAGACTTTAACATACTGTAGGGATTAAGTGGAAAGCACGATCCTGGTTTAATCTTATCTGTACAGATTCCAGTTTGTTCTTGTTAAAAATAAACCTTCAAACTCTGGGGTTACTTGTGGAGTACCACAGGGTTCAGTCCTTGGACCAATTCCCTTTACTATATATATGCTTCCAACTGGTAAACTTATTAAGCAGCAATGGATTAATTTCAACTGTTATGCTGATGACACTCAGTTATATTTATCCATAAATAAAATATTAAATATAAATAAAACATATTTATTCTGATGAATCCAATCAATTACCTCAACAACAGGCATGATGACATCAAAACCTGGATGACTTTGAATTTTCTACTTTTAAATTCTGAGAAGATAGAAGTTGTAATATTTGGGCCAGAATCCTCAAAAAAATTATTAATTAATCACAGATCTGTTGTGGTGAAGAGAGAGCTGAGCCAAAAGGCGAAGCTCTTGATTTACCGGTTGATCTACGTTCCTACCCTCATCTATGGTCATGAGCTTTGGGTCGTGACCGAAAGAACGAGATCCCGGATACAAGCGGCTGAAATGAGTTTTCTCCGTAGTGTGTCTGGGCTCTACCTTAGAGATAGGGTGAGGAGCTCAGTCATCCGGGGAGGACTCAGAGTAGAGCCGCTGCTTCTCCACGTTGAGAGGAGCCAGTTGAGGTGGCTCTGGCATCTGATTAGGAAGCCTCCTGGATGCCTCCCTGGTGAGGTGTTCCGGGCACGTCCCACCGGGATGAGGCCCAGGAGAAGACCCAGGACACACTGGAGGGACTATGTCTCTCAGCTGGCCTGGGAACACCTTGGGATCCCCCCGGAGGAGCTGGCCCAAGTGGCCGGGGAGAGGGACTTCTGGGCCTCCCTACTGAAGCTCCTACCCCCACGACCCGACCCCGGATAAGTGGAAGAAAACGGACGGACGGACCTAATCTGGATGGCATTAAATTAGCCTCTTGTAATAAAGTAAAAAAACCTTGAAGATTTTCACCAGGACATGTCATTAAAATCCCACATTAAACAGGTTTCCAGGGATTCCTTTTTTAGCTCCAGAACATTTCCAAAATTAGAAATATTATGTCCAGGTGATGCTGAAAAACGATTCCTTGCATTTGTTACTTCAAGGCTTGATTATTGTAATTCTTCATTCAGGAGGTCCACAAAATGCAGTTCAAAGCCTTCAGCTGATCCAAAATGCTGCAGCAAGAGTTCTGATGAAAATTAAGAAGAGAGATCATATTTTTCTACTATTTTAGCATCCCTCATTGGCTTCCTGTTAAATCAAGAATATAATTTCAGATTCTCCTTCTAACGTATAAAGCCCTTAATAATCAAGCTCCATCATATATCAGAGCTCTGATTACCCCGTATGTTCCTAACAGAGCAATTCCCTCTCAGACTGCAGGTCTACAAGTGGTTCCTAGAGTCTCCTACAGTAGAATGGAAGGCAGATCTTTTAGTTATCAGGCTCCTCTCCTTTGGAACCAACATTTGTTCCGAGAGGACACACTGTCTACTTTTAAGACTAGGCTTAAAACTTTCCTTTTTGACTAAACTTACAATTAGAGTATATTAAGGTTATCCTGAGCTATCTCTGTGGTTATGCTGCTAAATGCTTAGGCTGCTAGAGGACATCAGGATCTATTTTTCTCACTCTGCTTAATCATCCTACTGTTCTCCAATTTGCATTGTTTATCATTTCAACTTTTAACTTTTTTTCTCTCTATCTTTTTCTCTTCATAGTAGGTACACCTGGTCTGGCGTTGCATTAGCTGTGACACCAGGGGAGGCAGATCATCCGCCATTACCCTCTAACATAGAAAAGATTCCTGGATCAATGTGTGCTTCTGTGCTTTTTTGTCTCTGCTCTGTCTTCTCCAACCCCCAGTCAGTCATGACTGATGACCATTCACACTGAGCCTGGTTCTGCTCGAGGTTTCCCTTCCTTTTAAAAGGGAGTTTTCCTCTCCGCTGCTTCTTCATGCATGCTCAGTATGAGGGAACATCAACAATGCAGATGGCTGGCCACTGTGGCTCTACGCTTCTTCAGGAGGAGGGAATGCTGCTTGTCAAGACAATGCGATCTGTTGGGTTTCCTTAGATAGTAAACGTTTTGACCAATGTGTATCATTTGATCGAATTTGACTTTGTAAAGTGTCTAGAGATGACATGTGTTGTGAATTGGTGCTATATAGATAAAATGTAATTGGATTATTAATATTATGCATCTGAATAGATGGAGATTCAGTTTGCTTGTTTTAAAATCTCTGTAGCTATTAAACATCTTCTACATGATGTAACGTAATGTTGCTCAGTGTTGCAGCTTAGAACGGGACATTATTTTTCAGACTTCTATTAGCAATTTTTCCACGTTTAGGCATTTTTTTCTTTTATAAAAGTTATTGTTATTCATCTCTGTTGCTCAACATTATTCATTCTGTCAGTATTCTTTGTTTGAGTGCAGACTAATATTGTAAAGCCTGCAGTAGACAAATAAAGTGATTGAATAACAGTGGCATAACTTTTAAATACTCCTAAAGTTCCATCTGCAGGGTAAGCTGCAGTTAGTGATTTCTCCTGAACATCCTGTCTGTTTTTCTATTGTTTAGTCGCAAAAGTCATTTCAAGGGTGTCAGTTTGTACGTGGGCTATCCAGTTCCACGGTAGATTTTCTCCCTCTGTCTTCTCTGAATACAGCTCCTCCTTTATCTTCAGTATCACATTAACAAGCCATCCTTTCAGAGAATACCAAACAGCCCCCATAACTTGTGTCTATGTGCACAGGAGAGTAAAAAAGTTGGAGATAATACGTATTAATTACAGGCTGTATCTGAAGAGTGCTAATTAATGCTGTGGTAAGCAGGAGTTCAAATGAGCTAATGACACGGCAGCTCATTTACAGACACATTCTTGCACTGAGTTGGTGGGTGATTCATATCTTTTCTCTTTTGGGTGAAACATGCAGTTACTCTTTTGATTCAAAAATTTTCAATTGCATTATTCCTTTACCAGGGTAAAAGGTAAGATAAAAGTGTGAATTCAGTTATAAAACACTGTAGCAATAAGTAAAATATAGAATATTACGATATGCTCTCTATCGGAAAGGATAAATTCGGGACACTGAGTAGATTTGGAATATTTTCTATATAAAAAATATGAGATAAGTGGAGTGCAGTGGAACACTCCTTTAGTTGGTTATGATGCTCAGCAGAAAGTACAAGATCATTTCCTTAAAATGATGTGGTGACCTTATTAAATGTGATGTTGAATCTGCTTTGCAAATGTTAACAATTTAATGTGTGTGCTGTTCATCTCATACTTTAAGTACAAACACATTCACTTCGGAGAACTGAGAAGCCTAAAGCATTTTTGTTTTGGCAATACCAAAGCTGTGAAAGTAGAGATGTATAGGCCTCTCTTTGACTTTGTATAGCTATATTTTTCCCAAGCTGATATACATTTTTTTGTCTTTTTCAACATATCCCTTTCTTTTCAGGTTCTTGTCCATGCCATAACAGAGCATGTAGAAGATGCTGGCGTACACTCAGGAGACGCCACCCTAATGCTCCCAACCCAAACTATCAGCCAGGGAGCTCTAGAAAAGGTTATTATGTCATACTTTACAATCACTTATTGTATTGCATAGTTTTGTCCCCATCACAATAGACATATCACCCCATGGCCTCCAGGACCTCCATGATGGTTATAATGTTGTAGAATCATGGCAAGTTGGAACACTTAATCTGAGTGTCTAGCTAATTGCTATTGCACCTTATAACAAAATTAATTTGTTTTCGAAATAACGGCAGAAGATTTTTCCACTTTTTATAAATGTTCAGTTTCCCGCTTTAGAAGACGACCAACATTTTTAAACTTCATGTCAGTATTTGTCAGGCTAAGGTGTCTCAGATAAACCTGTTATACGTGGGAAAAAAAGATGCCAAAAACAGCAACTTTAGTCAATCATGGTCACTGAGAAGTTATTAGGCTTTGATCTTGACAAGATAAAACACATGGAACATAGAACATGTTACACCTCTTAATAAAGCAGTTAGACAAATTTACACTCATCAATTACAATTACATCAATTACAATTACAAAAATCAATTACAAATGCATCAATCAATTACATCAATTACACATTCAGCTGGTTATCAATACATACAGGTAATCTATCACATGACAGCAAATCAGTGGATTTAGGTATCCTAACATGTTGAGGAAGAGTTTCCAAGTTGTGAAATGGATGGACTAGTTGATTTACCTGAATTTTAACCCACTACCATACTGTAAATTTACAGAAAGGGGTCTGTAAAAGAGAAAACATCAAATGAGTGTCAATTGTGTGCACAAAAAGGCCTTGTTAATGTAAAGGCCAGACAAGATTGGGCAAAGTGATTATAGAAAATGAAAAAAAAAAATGCTCAAAAATCCACTCTTTACAATCAAAGTATTTATCATATCATCTCTAAATGTGTGCCAAAACTTGGAACAGAACCTTAGGATACAATTCATTATATCTCAATAAAACTTGACAATCATTGATTTATAAAAATGTTTATTGCTTCAGAGAGTGTGTTCAAATTATGGATGTGCTGCAGAGGAGGCTCTGACTGATTGTTGAACCTAAACTGGAGGAGCAATAAGGCGTCCATCCTGGCCGTGGAACAGTGGGTCAGGGGTCTCATTTATAAAGATTACGTATGCACAAAATGGGGCCTGAAACTTGTGTACGTCACTTTCCACACAAACGTTGGGATCTATGAAAAGAAACATGACAGGGAATGTGCAGTCTTCATGGCAACTCTGACCCCTGTGATGGCGTACGCTCATTTCGGAGACGGGAAATTGACGACGCAGATGTTAAGGTGGTGAATTGCAGTCAAACTGCATCATGATTCCTCTCAGATGCTCAATTTCACTCCATATCAGACTTTAATCATAGATACACTTTATGATAACCATTTAAAACTGTTATTCATGATTGAGCTGGTGACACATAGCTTGAGCTGGTGACACATTAGTACCGTATGAGTAAAGTGTAATGGTCCAGCAGGATTATGGACCCAGCCACAATGCTCAAATTCTCTAAAAGTGGTTTCTTAAACTTGATAATTACTTAAAGTCCTCCAATGGCCTTTACTTTTGGATGTGGTGGAACGAGAGATCCAGATCATTGGTATGCAGATGACATATCTGCAGCAACTAAGTCATGCTATCATGTCTTCTGCAACCAAAATTATCTGAGGAATATTTCCAGCACCTTGCTGAATCTATCTGAGTTTTGAAGGTAAAAAGGTCTCTAATAAAAAGGTGTACCTAATAAACTGTCCCATATTCATATGTATATAGTATTTAAGGTTGTTTGGACTTTGCAAAATTTGCACAAACTCTAACTTGTGCACCTAATTTCTGCATTGTTTAAATCCTAATAGTATGTTGTATAATAATTTTGTCCATAAAAAATGTTTTGAATCTTTTTGATATATAAATGACAAAACTCATGAACTCCTGTTGTAAGCAAGCAGAGGCTGACTCATGGAAAGGGCAACTTAATCAGTGACAATTACCAGCAACACATGATCATAAAAGAGACCAACATGCTCATTTCTGTTTTTGTTTAGTTTTTACTGTAAAAATACTCTTAGCAGTACAATGTAATGCATTTGAAATTCAGACTAAAAGAGCCTGAAAAACCTTTGGAGCTATAGCTTTTTGAAAAATAACCATTTATGCTGCAGTTGCAGTTTAAAAACTCTCCACAACCATCTTGATAACTGACCACATGAGCTAATGGTGACTTAAACACCCCAAAGCTATACAGTGTGGCAGTGATCTTCCAAGGGCCAATGACCATTTTCCACCCATTACTTTTTGTAAGTCCTGCAGTTTGAGGCATAAAAGCAACTTTTCATTTAAATCCCTTTTAAAGCTTGTAGTATTTTGGGTCGTTTTCTATCCCCTACCTCCTTGTGCATCTCCTAACATTATAGTTATTGCTGATATTGCCATCTCTGTCTTTTTTTTGCATTAGGGATATTTTGCCAGTAGTATTACAAATTATGCAATATAATTCCTTCCATGGTGTATCTGCAAAAGCCCAATTAGGCAGATCAGGTCACCAAACTACAATCAGATCATGCTCAGGGCTTGATGTTTTTCAATTTAAAAAAAACAACAACTAGCATCTGAATAAGAAACATTACTGCTTGCTTGTTTTTCGTGCCCTTTCATTTACAAGGTATTCGAACATTCTGAGTGATACCAGAGGTACATGCATTTCTTAGCCACAGAAAAGCAAGGACAAAATAGGTGGGCGAAATTGTAGAACTGAATGCTTAATTTGTATTTTAAATCATAATGGGTTTAAGTCATTACATTCTCTGTATTTTATTAGGGTATCCAACCTGATTACTTTTTAACGTGTGCTTGAATCAAATTTTTTGTTTTACCAAATGTATACTCACCATTTTTGCAATTAAATTTACTACGTGATGTAAGTCTGAGAGAGAACCTCATATCTTTACTGAATATATGTTCTCCTTTTTTGCTGCTTTCAGGTTAAAATTGCCACCCGGAAAATTGCTCAAGCATTTGAAATTTCGGGGCCCTTTAACACCCAATTTCTGATTAAAGGCAACGACGTCATGGTAGGTAAAGTGTCCCCTGCTATGACCAAATGACAGATTGACATTTTCGCACCACGCGGCAGCAAATGCAATTCGCTTACAAATTGAAATCACTTCATGTTCCGAAAGATTTGTCAAGCTGGGAAGTTTTATTGATCAGTGATGCTTTCATTTTTGATGTTTCGGCTCCAGTGCACTTACATATGTATAGCATGGAAAATAAACATTCTTTAATGTCCCACAGTATGGAGATTTTGTCTGTGTCATTTGGGAAATAGGCACATTATGGTTATGAATTCATAACGCATAGCTCTTCAGATTAAGTTTATATCCTAATCTAAAGTTTGCAGAAGGCTGGAATAATTTCAAGCTTTAACTTTTTCTTATATAAGTGTTTTGTGTTGTGTTTCCCCATGTAGGTGATAGAGTGCAATCTGCGGGCATCACGATCTTTCCCTTTTGTATCGAAAACAATCGGTGTGGACTTTATCAATGTGGCAACTAAAGTGATGGTGGGAGAGCCTTTAGATGAGTCCTGCCTGCCTTCACTGGAAAATCCAATCATTCCAGTAGACTATGTTGGAATCAAGGTAAGGAGGGAATCCAAGTACAGGGGCAAATATTAATTTAATTTGTATCTATTTTGTCACATCACAACCACAGATTTTAAAGTTCAGTGTTGGGATTTCATCTGATATGTTTAATACCCATTTGACTCTGATACCCCTAAATAAAATGAAGTGCCACAATTGACCCTCAGAAGTCAACTAATTAGGCAGCGAATGTGTGCAATCTAATCTCATTATAGCTGCAGTTTTTCTGTGAAGGCCTAAGATCTCTAAGAGGGTTGTTTTAGAGAACATTTTTAAACAAACAGCTTAATGAAGATGAGGTAACACATCCAACAGGTCAGAGATATTGTTTAGGAGAAGTCTAAACAAGGGTTAGGTTAAAAAACGGTATCCTAAACTTTAAACATCCTATGGAGCTCAGTTCACTGCATCACCATACAAATAAAAGCGTATAACACAACTGCAAACCTGCCAAAATATGTCTGTGTATCGAAGCTGATAGGCCAGGCACGTAGACCATTATTTAGAGAAGTGGACTGTAGTAACTCTGGAGGATTCACAGAGATCTACAGCTCTGTTTGAAGGATCTGTTGACACGGCTATTAGCTCTTTGCGCAACAATTCTTCCTTTTATTGCAGGAGTGACATGAGAAAAGACACTTTTGAAAAGAGCTATGTAAAGTCCTGTTTTCAGTATACAAGAAGCCATTTTTGAGGAAACACAGAAAACATGTGGAAAATGGGATCTCTGGTCAGATGAGACCAAAGTTTAACTTTTTGTTAAAAAAAGGCAAAACGTATTGAATGGTGAAAAGCTAACACTGGTCATCATATTTATCACACCATCTCCACGGTAAAACATTGTGGGAGCAGTGATATCTTCTGGAAGAAAATGCTGGCCAGAGTTGTTGTGAAGATGGATAGAGCTAAATACAGGAAATTCCAGGAATAAGGCATGTTAGGGGCTGTAAAAGACCTGGGACTGGGTGGATGTTCAGCTTCCAGCAGGACATCAACTCTTAACATGCAGATCGATACAATTGGAATGATGTAGATCAATGCATATATGTTTGAATTGCAAGGTGTACCTAATTAAGTGTTGGGTAGATGTATGTGAATAATGTTTAAGGCTGTTTGGATTTTAACAAAACCACAAATAAAATTATGCACATAATTCTTGCATTTTTTTAAATTAGTTGCTATATGTTTTATAATTATTCTTTGCAGAAAAACAAATGGTTAATAAAAGTGTAATACATATTTTACTCTACATGAATTCAAAGGCTTATATGAACTCTTTGTGTAAATAGGCAAAACCCGGCTCATTATAAACCGTTAAAACCTAATTTTATTAGTCTCATTAACATTCATTCATCATAAACAAGGTACTGCATGCTTTTATCTGTTTTACCTTGAAAAAAAATCAGTTAGTGCAACATGATGCATTCGAAATTGAGACTTAAGGAGAGTCTTGAAAACCTTTGCAACTATGTCCCAATAAAACACAAGTGTTTATTGCTGCAGTTTCAGTTTATGAACCTTCGACAGCCACCTTTTTGAAATCATTGGGCTCATGGTAAATCAGGACAGAAATAAATTCAGGGTGATCCTGGAGGAAAACCTGTTAGATGCAACAAAAAAATTAAACTGGGGTGGAGTTTTATTTTCCACCAGAACAGTCATCCTAAAAATACATCCAGAGCTACAATGGGATAATTTCCCAACAAAACAAAACAAAAAACAAAGTAGTTTTCCTAATGACTCTGTCGGTATCTCAATTTAAGACAAAAAAACAACATGTGGTCACAAATAAATTGTGTGTGTTTGGAAACACCTGTAGTATTGGAGTATTTGTTTAAGGGAAATGGCTTTCTCCAATGTACCTCCTGATGGTACTAATAATTTACAGCTGAGAATGGCCCATTAACAAGTACACATTGTAGGAACAGCCTGGTTTTGTAATATCATAGTTTATGTGTTGTTCTATTTGTATCCCTGACAGACAGTACCCATCCAGCTTACCAATAGCCTTAGAAAGGCTTCTATGGTCACTCAAAATGCTCTAATTCTGCCCCTCTTTTCTTTCCAAATTGCCTGCACTACGTTTTCTTTGGCAAGCACAAGATACAGCTGTCATCAAGTCATCAAGTGTTCCTCTGCAGAGTCAGTTGCCATATTTTCAGCCACATTGTCTTTTTAGAAAGCTTTGGTGGTTTTTATAGTAGTCATAATCTTCAAGTGTCCCCTTCATGTGTCCCATTTGTCTCTGTTTTTGACCTAAGTGGCTGTTATTCAAATGGCAAGAGGGATGTTGACCACTGTGCTTATCTAAAGTATGCAAGTTTTGTTCTGTTGCTACGCTCTGCAAAAGAAGCTGTTTAGGCTTTGAGCATTTATGCCCTTGATTAGGACCCAAGCTTCCATGTAATGCCTTAAATATGCTATTCAGATCAATGGGTAACTTGTGTTTCACGGTACTGAATATGGAACAATGTCATTATAGTCAAAATACAGAAATACATTTTTAAATTACTTAAATAAATAACAAACTTAGTATGTTTATCACAGCATCATGGATACCAAGGAATCCACCAGATAGGTCATTAATAGAGTATTGGAGAAGTAGGTTTGGGTTATAAAACAACTTGAAGCTTCAATCATCCACACAGGAGTTAAAACAAATGTCTATTGCGACAAAAAGGGCAAATTGGAGACTGATCGGCAACAGAAGAAGACCAGAGTAAATCGGGAAAGTTTGCAGGGGGCTCTGTGCTGCCCTGCTCTGACTCTTTATTGTCAGAGCAGAGCGTCAGAGCATCAGCCTCCTCAAAAAATGAAAGGGGGAGGGACTCTGTCTTTTCCCTATCACAATTGCAATCTGTGGGAGTTTCAGTCTGGCACAAACCCAAGCGATCTGAACTAGCCACATGAAAGGCATAGTTTGTTTTTATCAAGCGCGACCCAAACAGTCCGGGCTACCGGGAATATTCCCGATGCACCCGATGGCCCGTCTGCTTCTACCGCGTTTTTCCTCTTCTCCCATGTGCGTGCACAACACCGGTGTCATTTGATCTTGTCGCCAGAGAGGGCAGACATCAGCAAGAATCCTGGAACTTGTGCAATGCTTACCTGACTCCGCCAGATAGATTTGCTCCGCATATCCATCTGGAAACCTTCCGTTGAAGTAATTTTGGGAAGGGGCGAAAATACTGGTTAGCTGATTGGCCTATGTTGGTGATAGACGGGCCAAATGAACCAATCAGATTCGTCGTCGCTCTGTTACGAGCGACGACGAAAACACAACCACAAGCCAAGCTACTCTTGCTGCTGCAGGTAAAGGCTCGTTAGCTCAGCAAAGAAATACTCTGTAATTCCGATAAAACTTGCTCGATAGCCACGCTAACGCTAGTTTCATCGGCTGAAGCCGCCATGTTGTTTAGACTGAACTGTCGCGCTTCCCGTTGCGTCACACCTCAACCCGCCTCTGATTGGACGTTCGTTTGGTGAACGGCTCCAAATTTTCTTCAACGGAGAGTAGCCAGACTGATCTGCGAGTGAAACCTTGAAAGCTCGCGAGATCAGGATGGTCTCACGAGGCTAGTGCAATGCACCTTTTAATTAGAAAAGCAATAAAAGACCCCATGGTAACTCTGGTGGATCTGCAGAGATCGAAAGTTCTGGTGAGATAATCTGTCAACAAGATGGCTATGAGTCCTAAACTCCAAAAATATATATTTGTTTAAGAATGGTGAAAATAAAGTCATAAAAAATCCCCTTTGTTACAAACCAACTAGTGGACACTAGCAAATATGGTAAAAAAGGAACATTGGTCCGGGCGGAATGAAATATAACTATTTTTGCATACATGGAAAATGCATTGTGTTTTTGAAGATTAACATTGCACCCTATCCTTAACACAACGTTGTTTCAGTGGAACCTGGTAATGGCAGCATTACTCTTTGGAGATTTTTTTTCAGCAAGCACAAACTAGCTGGTCAGGTGCAGATTCACCTTTCAGCAGGACAATCATCACAAATAGCCAATAATTGGAATAGTTTAGATCTATTTAGATCAAAACCTTTTTTGCTGTAAACCTCAGGACTTCTTGTTGTACTGCTTTATAAACCCTTGTCACAAACTGCTTGTGTAAAAAGTTAAATTAAATTGACTTAAAAGTCTTTATAACTATTTATCTGAACTGCTGTTAGCTTGGAGTATACTGTGGATTGGCTGGACAGTACTACATATAATTATGTATACAGTACATGTATGATGTGTTAATGAATATCGTATGTTCCACTAAAACAGCTTCCACTGGATCACACAAAAGACTACTGTTACACACTGCTAATTACTGCTAAACCCCTCTCCATAGGTCTGATGACGGGAGAAGCAGGTACATTTTTCTCTCTGAATGGGAGTCTTACACTGCTTTGGTATGAGAGAGATTACTTCTCCCTAGCTGCTCTAAAGCATTTTTATTTCCATCAAAAATAATTTCTTAGTCTAATTACAACAGAGCTGCTGTAACAATGGTTGTAGTTTGGAACCAATCATGCAGGTACATTCGCTCACTCTTCCCCACCACCATAAGTTTTTAATTTCCATTCTGCACATTGGTGAGGAATATTAATAGAGACTGCAAATTCTCTAGGTGAATGGCAAAAAAAAAACTTCTAGAGTTTACATGAAGTCATTGATACATACTTTATACCCTCAACCAATAAACACTTTGCAGGAAACCCTGCCACAGTGTGTTGCAGCTGGTAAACAAAACAACGCTAATTTATTTTTTACCGCTAAGCACATTATAAGCGCTGTATCATCAGGCAGGTACTGTAAACACTGTATTGTCTCCATTATAAGTAGCCCGATGTGTGTTTCATCAATATTTCATCTCTAACAGCCTTCATCCTTACTATATAATCTCAAGGCACAAGTTATTGGCAAAAAGAGAGATCATTCTCATTTTTCTGTCTCATTCCCTTATAACCTCTGTTGCTGTTGTTGCCCATTTTCTCTTACTCTGACGTTGCCTTGGATGAAGCATAATTTCTTTTCATTTTTACTAACAAGTCCCTGTTGTGTAATTGCTATCGTCATACACTATACCAATTAATAGGAGCAGTATTGGGGTTTGCTTTTTAATACTAAGAAGAGAAATGACATGAAAACACCATTCAAATATGAGAGAGTTTATATGCGCTCTTGGGTGCTGTGGTGAAGAAAAAATACCTTTGGAAGGCTGAATGATTTGTTCTTCTGAACATAGTCATTCAAACTCAAAAGAAAAGTGCATGTTAAAAACCTAAGCTGGACTTGGATTTCTTTTAAAAAAAAACTGTCTTTGCATACTGTTGCTTTTGTTTCTCTCCCATTTTTCATTACTTATTCATTTCCCCCCGAATAAACACACAATGTAGGTTTAAATGGTATTAAGGCATTTCACACTGGTCATTCATCTTTGAATACCCATTGTTTAAAGTAATTTTCTGTAAACTATTCAATATGTAAGAAACTGTGGTTATGTGACTTCATTCAATCACATCTTATACTAACATTATTCTATATATACTATATCAGTCAGTCCAAATGGGGACCACGACCACAAGAAATGGAAATAAATGGGTATTTTCACTTGCATTTTAGACTTTACACTTTTTATGTAAGCAAAAGCCCAAAAGGGACAATAGCATTAATAATTATAATATAAAATACATTTAATCTAAAAACTTATTTCAGAGCACTGAATGACACTGCACAGAATGGATGGATGGATGGATGGATGGATGGATGGATGGATGGATGGATGTGTTTTGAGTGTAGACTATAGTGGTAGAGGGTGTTGGAATTGCATATGTCTGGGGAAAGAGAATTCCAGAGTTTGGGAGTAGAGCAGGAAAACGCTCTGCTCCCCATGGTGCTGAGGCAGGAAGGAGGATTAATGAAGTGATAGGAAGAGGAGGATCTAACCCCCAGATTCCACATCCTCTGCTCCTGTACTTGTCCGCTCCATTGCACGTCCATGAGTCCATGAAAAGCAATGCCTGCTGCATCCGCTGTTACTCCTTCTTGCTCCACTCTGAGTTCCTTGGAGCTCGAGGAGAGCATGCACAAGAGGTACGAGTTGTTGGTGCGCCTTATAATCGGGTGCGGTTTATGATCCAAAAAATACGGTATATTGATAGACATTTCAACCCACACTTCACCATTTTATAGGAATGTCAGTAGCAAATAGTGGGCTATTTCTCTCTGGCTGGAGCCCGATGGACTGTAACGGAACAGAAAATAGACTTGTTCCGTATTTTGCGGGGAAGGATGGAGAGCTTGTTCGATGACGGTGGTGTTCGGAGCAGTCACAGAGAATGTGGAATGGTTCTCACTCATTAAAAATACAACGTAGTTGCTCTATCGGACGGACGTGCATGTACATGAACAGAACAGAACGGTCACAGAGGATGTGGAATTTGGGGGTAAGGGTGCAGAATGGAGTGGAATGTGAAGGAGACCAGATAAGTAGGGGGGGCAGGGGTGGGGGGAAGGACAAGGTTGTGCTTGGCCTTGAATGTGTACAGAAGGATTTTGAGTATACTTCTACATTGAACAGGGATCCAGTGGAGTTGCTGTAGGACTGGGGTGATGTGATGAAATAAGGGGGTTTTGATAACGATGCGAGCAGCTGAGTTTTGAACAACTGGTACCTTACTGAGGAAGGCCAAAGGAAAGTGAGTTCAGAAGAAAAAATAGGCAGACAGGTGTTATTTATGTGTGAGGTAAAGGATAGAGTGCTATCTAGGATGACACCCAGACTCTTAACCTGAGGTGAGGAGGAGCATATAGGACTGTCAAGTGAAAGGGAGAAACTTTCAGCTTTGGATAATATAGATTTGGTTCCTACAAGGAGGATTTCTGTTTTATCACTGTTCCGTTTAAGGAAGTTGTAGGTAAACTAGGATTATATTTTGGATAGGCAGGAGGTAAGCGAAAAAGGTGGGAGTATTTAACTTGACTTATATGAAAGATAGAGCTGGATGCTATTTGCATAAGAGTAAAAAATGGATGTTGAATGGCCGAAATATGTTGTCCATGGGAAGAATGTAAATAAAAACAGTAAAAGTCTCAGGACAGAGCTTTAGAGCATGCCGGTTGAGACGGGATGGATGGGGACCAAAGGAGGTAAATTAAATGAACTGAGCCAGTAAGAATTAAACTAATCATAAGGCTATGACTAGGCTGTATTGTTAAGCCTAAAATTATTTATAAAAATTTTGATTATTGTTTTTATTCGGTCCTTACTTCTAACTTGACATAAGTCAGGCATCTCTCAAAAGGCAATACAGCAATGTAAAAGAAATATTATCTTTGATTAAATATTTATCTATTTTTTAATACATTTTAGTAAAATGGTATGCCAGAAAGTGTTTATTCCCTTCTCAAGAAATATTGGAGAAACGTTTATCAGAATTAAAGCAACCTAACCCTAATTTCTGACTAGCCTTTTGTGTGTTCCCACTGGTATTTAGATTTTTTACCTTTTATGGTTTGACGGCCTCCTTTCCATCACCTTAATCTTTGGCTTCCTATATAGAGTTTCTATCATATACCAGTGGGAAATCTATGGGCCACTCTACAACATTAACATTAACCAATCAGAAAAAAATAAACTGTTTTGATCAAATTAAAAAGGTTATATGAAATCTAGACCTTTTCAGGGTGTACCCTGCTTCTTGCCTAATAACCGCTGGATGGATGGACTTTAAACCTTTAAAAACAAATGTGGGCTTGTCTGTTATAATTTTAGGGGTTCAAAATTTTCATAATTTTCACACACGTACAAACCATACACTGGGGGGAGGAGGTCAGGTGTATGCTTTAAAATGGTGACCTTTTTTTATAATTCTTGGTATTGTAGCACATTTTGCTGTTCTGGCATATTGCAAACTTGTCATCATGAGGCTGAAATAGCAATGCTAGGTAAGGCAAATTGATTTCTATGGCACGTTTCAGTACAAGGACAACCTAAAGTGCTTAGGACAATACAAAGTGCTACGCAGCTCAGTCTGTGCAGTTCTGTGCAAGCAAGTATCGGAGGTGCAGAATACTGTCAGTTCTTATCACCCAGAGGTGATGTCAGCCGGTACTGAGCCACTAAAAGAATTCATCATCACACTACTGGTGCTGTGCGAAATTCGGTTCCCCTGAACTATTTTGTTCCCCAGACATCTTTAGGTTTAGGTGCAAGTCATGTGAGGTTAGGGCTAGAAGGCTGCAGGCTGGTGAGGGGGACTCACAACAGCGCTTAAAAAACACTGTTGTACGAGCAGGTGGAAAATTCTTTGCACAACACCGGGAAGGGAGGATAGTGGCAGCCTGCTGTAAAGCCCTCATTCAGAACCAGTCTCGGCTGCAGTTTGGGTCAGAAAATAGATCCTCTAACAATATACAGTCAAACATGACTTAATCTGTTTATGAATTGCTTTTTCACTCATTCTAAATTGTTTCTGAAATGTCCAACCATGCTCTCTTTTGGAGCCCCTGCACTCCATTCGGAGCCCAGGGCTATATATTCTTATATTTGCATTTTCTCTTATTTTTGTTTTTGGTTTTAAACTACAATGTATATCTTTACTTTTTTTTTTTTTTTGTTCTAGAAAATGATGATCAAACCACTCTTTCCTGTAACAGAGAAGATTTATTTATTTTTTTCATGTTCTGGCTTGTTCTGATATTCTTTTTTTATTAATGTGCAATGACAATAACTTTACCTAACAATAGCACTAATGTAAATAGGTTCTATATCTCAGTTATAATGTAAACCACCCCTTATCAAATAAATAGAATGGAATAAAATAAATGCTCACCAAGAAATAATTTAAAGTGAATTTAAAGCCTACATGACATTTGAGTACATATATATATATATATATATATATATATATATATATATATATATATATATATATATATATATATATATATATATATATATAATATAAAATACTGTTATAATAAGAATAGGATTGAAATGTCATGCAATACCATCACCAATTTGATTAGTACAAATGTAAGCATAGGACATTTTCATTTAGCTGCGACTATTGAGAGACTTAAACTGGTACCACTCCCACCTCCAACATGGTGCACTGTTATTGAACAACAATGCTCTGTTCATTAGCACATCTGGTGTCCCATGATAACATTGTGCATGCTTTTAAGCCTCTCGGTAATGCCCAGGAGAGGGCAGTCAGCATGGAATTGGGGAATTAGGAAGTCCTGCTTATATGTGCTGCTGTGTTTGGATGTTTTAGTTAAAAGGGCTCGATTATTGTGGCAGAAAAACATGTAATTTCATAAGCACATATTAAATATGTTACCGAAGGACAAACCGCCTTAAAAGTAGGAAAGCTTTTGCAAGCTAGTATGTTTTATCTTACAGGTGCAAGTGACTGTATTCTCTAACGGCTCCTTAGGCTTTGGTTGTTGCTTGCTTTGTGCCTTTGCACTTTCACCTCATTTTCACTGAAGGTTTCTTTTTTTTTGTTTTTTTTTTTGTTTTAATGAGTGAGATCAACCTCCTGTAAATTTGATTCCGGGGATTTTGTGTTGGGTGGGTAAAATCAGCTAGAAAGTATGGTTGCATGTGTCTTTTTGTCGCTCACTTTCACTTGCATCTGCTTTCAAGCGTTAAAAGAAGGTTTGCTCTCATTGTTATTCCCTCTGTACATGTTCATCCCCCTGTTTCATTTTCTTTCTTGGTTACACCCCTGTCTGTCTCTGACTTTTTAAACAAAGGCATGATAAGCTGCTCTGGTTCCCTGTGTGCATTCCCTTTGCTTTTCTTCGCCTCTTCTTACATTAGCATGCCAACATTACATTTACTGATTAGATAGCCTTCTTCAAGGATGAATCTCCCCCAGTGGCCCTTGCTTGTGTGTGTGTGTGTGTGTGTGTGTGTGTGTGTGTGTGTGTGTGTGTGTGTGTGTGTGTGTGTGTGTGTGTGTGTGTGTGTGTGTGTGTGTGTGAATGGACACCTAAGTCACACAACATCACACAACCTCTTGCTCTTCTCAAGGTAATAAGCGTTCTGCAATTCTTAAATGGAGCAATAAGAATGGCTTCCCAAATGACATTCGACTTTTCCTACTTTTTGTTTAACATAATAGCGTGAGGATTCCATCGTTTATTCATGTTTCTGCACTTTTCTGTTCCCCTTCTGATCTTATCATCTATTTTCACAATTGTATCTTCTTTCTTTCCTTCTCTTTGTGTCTCTATCTCGTCCCGTGTCCCCTTTCCTTTTCAGTCTCTTTTTAATTATCCCTATTATTTCATTGTCCTTATCACTCATTCTCTTTGCTTGCTTTGTTTCAATCATCCTATGGCAGGCATTTCCCATCACTGTTTTTTGCCTTCTTTTAAATGCTAGGTCCAAATTTACTTTCTGTTCTACCAAACTTTTAAATTCAAATTTACGTAGAGTTTAAACACTTTTTAGCTCTGAACTTTTGGCAGGCACTATCCTGAAAAATAAATTGATCTGATCTGTAACAATAAGTTATCCAAGATCATCCAATATCCAGAAATAATCCAGAAATCCAGAAAGTGTTGTCTCCCCCAGGTTGACGTAATGAGTAGTTAACCAGAAAGAAATATACCAGAAGCACAGATACATCAATCCAAATTGTACAATAACCGTTTCATTGCACATTGGATTGGAATGTAAATGTTTTGACTGATGAATTATTTGACTGCACTTTTAAACATTTTTGTGGACTTTTTCATTCAAATTGTATTGTTCCATCACTGGTGGTGTTATCATTTTCAAAAGTTGATGTGTAATGCATTTAGTGTTTTTTTTTTTGTCCAGGTAATCCTTGCAAATGGGATGCAAAACTGATGTGAAACCATCCAATGATTCTATTTGTATAGTTTTTGATGGTGATTTTTATGATCCAGAAGCTATAATCCAAAATGTGTTGACCTTAAAGGTTTTTTTCCACTTCAGACCAACTATTCAGTCATTAATAGAATTCTATCCATGTGGCCCTGCTCCTTGATCCTAATTCATGCTTTTTATTATATATATATATTTTTGCCAACATAAATTCTTACTTTTTTATACTTTTTAAAATGTGATGACAGGATCCTTTATATAATCGCTATTTTTTAGTAGATGTGCCAAACAAAAAAAGTTCAGCACAAACTAAACTCCTATGTGAAAAAAAAAAAAAAAAAACATTGCCTATTCCTTGTGGATTTCTTTAGTTATGATGTTGGCCACACCCATGTCACCGGTTCAGATAATGCAGGTTTTATTGTAACAACCACCTAGGTGTCTCATTAAAACATCAAATAGTTGTATCCATCTCTGGAGTGCATCAATCCCACTAAAGTTTTCATTACCTTATGCTTCAAACCAAAAACTAAACCATGGTGACATTTTAGTTTTTCTGATTAAGGTTCATCTTATATTTAGGCTTTATTTAACCTGTGTTCCAGCAGTCGACTTAACAATTAAAATTATCTGTTTACTCTCTGTAAAGTCCCTGACCCTGTTGCTAAATACTGCTACTCAGACATATTGTTCACAATTCAAGTTCTTCATCCTGACTTTTGACCTTTTTGTATAAGTCCCACATGTAGCTAGCATAGCTCTGATATACATACACTATCTGACATGAAATCTTTTTGGTGCAGAACAGCCTAATGTATTTTTATGAAGTTGATGCTCAAATAAGAACAATTGTTACATTCAACCCTTTTGTCAGCTTTGAAGGATTGTTGCTTAATGGAAAATGCAGATGTCTTTGCCTCTTCATTCTTCTGTAACAATATATATTGGACATTTCAACTAACTGTTTCTTTCTTTTTGTATAAACCAGTTGTAGAGTGTTCTAACCTAGAGATCATTGAATAAATATTAGGCCTAGTCGTTTTGCCCATTTGACATGAGTCCTGACACTCACACATTAGAAGCCGCTCCAAAGGAGACAGATACCCATCATGACACTTTTAAAGTTAAATTCTTACAACACTACACACTTCAATATCTAGCAATTGGCACAGCCATTGACAAGTACAATGAATAGATAATTGTGAGCAAGGACATAAAAGGCAATTATTATGTTTTTTATTTCTGAATTGTATATTGTCAGAATAAAAATCTTGCAAAACTGCATTTATACTGCTATCCTGTGGAAGTAGTCCTGTGGACCTAACCTTTTTTTTATAACTGCACAACCAGCTAAAAATGACATATTTCAAAAGCAGCAATCAAGTATACTGGCACACATGCTGGGACATCCCATTTCTTCAAATTAAATGTGTCTGCTTTCTCCAGGCGCCAATGTTCTCTTGGCCGCGACTGAGGGATGCTGACCCTGTCCTTCGCTGTGAGATGGCTTCCACTGGAGAAGTAAGCAAGCTGCAATTATGCAACCTGAGTCTATTGTTATTCTGTTTTCGAAAAAAAAAACAAAAAACAATAAAAACTCTTTGTTTCTCATTGCCAGAACAGATAAAAATAATCAATAATATAACAAGAATGACTGTTTTGAAATGTTTCCATTTCTGTCATTATTTAGGTAGCTTGTTTTGGACCAAACATTTATTCAGCCTTTCTGAAGGCCATCCTCTCTACAGGATTTAAACTTCCACAGAAGGGCATCCTGATTGGAATTCAGGTAACAACACAGCTACCTACAGGTCTACATTCCTCCTGTTTTGTTCTCTTCTTGGTGTTTCCTGGCCACAAGACATTAAAATAAAAGTGCAGAATAAACAGTCCAAATCTGTGCTAGCTCCACATTCCTCCATTTTTATATATATATATATATATATATATATATATATATATATATATATATATATATATATATATATATATATATATATATATATGTATGTATATGTATATATATATATGTATGTATATATATATATGTATGTATATATGTATATATATATATGTATGTATATATGTATATATATGTATATATGTATATATATATATGTATGTATGTATGTATATGTATATATATATATATATGTATATATGTATATATATATATAAATCCCACTGAGATACACTATAAAACTGTTCAAAGATCTAAGGTGAATACAAAGGATCAACTTAAGTATGAAAACAATTTTTTTGAGAGAATTTTATTTTTATTTTTAAGATATAATCCCGAAGGCTAATAGATCAGACACTGCAGAAGGCCTACGACTACCAATATATAAAAACAGATTTTAGAGAATGGATTAAAAAAAAAACACTGTGTTGTGTGCAATTGACAGCTAATGGACAGCATGCCACAATTACTCAATACAGTTTTGTAAAGACCTTAAATTCCTGAAATTGAGAAACTTACAAACTTCTTTATTTAAAGCAAAAACATTTTTTTTATTTCTTTGATAAATATTGAAAGACAATAATGTATTATGAGGGATGGGGAGTGACTGTGCCTCAGTGGGGAGCGTAGTCGTCTTGCAATTGGGAGGTTGTGGGTTTAAATGCATCTTCCACTTGTGACCCTAGGCAAGGCACTTAACCCCAAGGAACCAATCTGTGCAGTGGCATATGAATGGAAATGTGAATGTGGCTCTAGTGTGAAGCTATTTGAGTGGTTACTATGACTGGAAAAGCACTATATAAGTTCAGTCCTTTTATATATTAAAAAAATATCTCAAAATAATTGATTCTAAAAAAACATTATTCAAAAATACTCATTCACATTTGCCTAAATTATCGCTCTTCTTCCGACCACACCAATACAATACAGGTAGCACCCTTACAAATCGCTCATCTCAACAGTGATCAGCTGCTGGTACAACGAGAAAACATATGCCTTTCTCTTAATTGATAAGACAAACATTCAAAATAACTTTCCTTATGAGACAGATGAACAAAAAACCAAAAACAAATTGCTGAACGATGCTAGGCCTACTTGCTAAGCTAATTATACATCCCAACGCTTCAGCACCGATGTTTGATAGCAATGTAAAAAGGTCATTAAAGCTTCTATGTCTGCAACAGCAAAGTAGTAAACCACCTGCAGTGACACCTAGTGTTCGCATATGCAAACTGCAGGTTGCAACCAAAATACAAGAAAAAGAGTGACAATTTAATTTGGGCCAAATGCGGAATGTCCCAGCTAATATGGGAGAGTTGACAACCCTATAGATGTGCTTCGTCTCCGTTCTGTGGTACAAATCCAGACAGGGAAATGTTAATCAGGTTATGGCTTAGCAGCACTATGTTAATTTAGAATTGACCTACCAATTTACTATAGCCATAATTACATGACATGAAAATGCACAAACACTATTTTGAAATGTTTAAATAGATCCTTCTATATAGCAGAATATATTGCAAGTCAAAAAAGTTTGTTCCATTAAAAATCCAAAAATCAGTAAATGGTTACTAATGTTTAATTGTAGTGCAAAGAGATGCTATGGTGCTATAGATTATGTAAAGCATCATCCACAGTTGTTGGCTCCACTGGTAAAGATGAGTTAAAAAAACGGCTAAATGTGAACAAATTTTTTTTTTTAGATTATTAAACTAACACTGCGAACTGAATAATTGTTCTTGATGTCAATCAGTGGTCTCGCATTTACTTCTCCCTACCATCTTCCGCATTGTGTTTGGTGGATAATATCTATCTTTGTTACTTGTTCAGCCTATGTTTGACAATTTTACTGCTGTTTCAAACTTCTTTATTTCTGCTCTGACTGTAGATATGGGCAGGTTTAGATAAGTAGCGGTTTTTGTTTGTTTCCTGACTTAACCTAAAACATTTGACTGGGGCATTCTCTGGTCTTTACCATTTTAAAAAGTATACCATATTTAAAAACAATCCGCCTTGTAAAGCCATATTTATACCCTACGGAAAGTTCTCTATAAACCATCCGTTGAGCATCACTGGCATTTCAACTTGCATATGTAGAGCATGAAAAATATTTTTATTTAAACTTTTATAGCAACTGTTTATGGGGAAGCTAGTTGATTTTGACACAAATCATTATTTGTTTTTCTTCTGGTGGCCGTTTATTTCCTCACAACATAAATGTATTCAAATTAAATTGTGCATTCCTTGAAAAAAATCACTAGGAGGTAATACATCTGCAGTGAACTTATTGAATTCAAAGCTCATCTTTACCAGAAGGGTCAGTGGATGTGGAAGGTTCTGTATCCTTTGTCAGTATTATTTCCTTCACATTTTTGTCTAAAGGCTAGTAGATTTATCACCACAAGTGAACTAAAAGATTAAATTAAACAAATAACTAGGTGTGTAATTTGCTAGACAAAGAGCCAATCCTCTTTTCACCTAAATTCATTGACCTGAATGGTTCATAGTCATAAATATCTAAACTGCCTAAAATTAAAGTAACATGAATAAAAAAAAATAAATAAAACACAGGATTTTTACTTGAACATGATGAAGTTTTTTAATATCCCAATTCAATATGTGATGAAAACAGATTTGGCAAGGACATGTTACATTACCGGTGATGAAAATAAGTAAATAGCTATATTTAAATGAGCTTTAATATTTTTGGCAAAAACAGAAGTGTTCGTTGTTGTGTACTTTTAAATAATGTATATACAATGTAAATAAAAACATGTTCAGTTTGAAGACTGTGTCAGTTGATTTGAGCTTGAGTCAAGGGTAACAAGCTTAATATTTTTCAGCTCAGTACTAATCTTATTCTGTTTAATTCTTCAAGTCGTTATATATAAACAGAGGAACAGTGTATCTTATTTTTTCTTGTTGAAGATGTTTGTTTGTTTTGTTCCTTTTTAAATGAGCACTTTTCCCTTCCAGCAATCTTTCCGACCGAATTTTCTTGCTACAGCCCATCAGCTGAAAGAAGAAGGCTTCAAGGTGAGAGCTGAAAAATCTAACTGTTTAACACAGTCTTCAAGACATTTTAGGAAAGTCAGAGATGTTTACTTTACCGATTGAACACTTGTTAATTAAGAGATTAGAAAAAACATGACATTTACTGAATTTTCCATCCAGCTCTATGCTACTGAAGCCACCTCAGCCTGGTTGTGTGCCAATGATGTGCCTGCCATTCCAGTAGCCTGGCCATCTGAAAAACAAGGAAACACAACATTGCCCAGTATAAAAAGGTTGGCATTTTTTTTTACCTCTAATGCAAGAAATGATGACTTCAAGCAGAAACACTCATACATGGTATTATTACATCAACACATCAATTACACAAAAAAAAAAACATGTCTTGCCTCAGATCCCAAAAGGGTAAATATATGAATGAAAAGTATTTTATTGCACAATCTTACATATTTTTTAGTACAGCCTTTCATTTTAGTCTGTTTCTTCAGTGAAGAAAAAAACGCTTTGTGGGTCTTCACCTATAGCATTTCGCAATGTTTGAGCAAACGGAGAGCCAGATTGTTGCCCAGTTTTCTTTACTGGAGTGCAGCAGAACTTAATATAAACTGTCCTGGCTTTTTCAAATAGTTCATGGTGCTATGCATTCTTACAATGTTCCTTGGAACTCTGAAAGACAAAATGGCCCACAGCATAACAAGTCACCCATCATACTTAACATAGTTCATGAGGTACTTTTACAAGTTTCTCTCTTTTCAAATCAAATGTCTCAATCTCAGGCTAATCTGACCAAAAACACAGGTTCCAAGTGAAGTCTCAGTATAGTTCAGGAAAAAAAAAAATAAAAAATAAAAAATAAAAAAATAAAAAAAATAAATAAATAAATATATATATATATATATATATATATATATATATATATATATATATATATATATATATATAATTGTTATCAAATGATTTAAAAATGTAATTGCATTATGTCAATAGTTAACTTGAGATTAATCACAAATAAATTGCGTATTTTACCTTTTATTTCTGAAAGTGTAAAAGCCTATTTGGGCAGTTTTAATATGCATTTCTTTATATCCACGTTCATACAGTTTTTTTTTTTTTTTGTTTTTTTTTTACAAAGCCTGGAAAAGGGTTTAAAAATTCCAGGTGATTCCAGAGTCTTACACTTTGCTTGCAACTGGGGCAGGATCTTAATCCCCTTGAACAAGAACTGTTTAGCACAGTTTACATGTGCTGACACTGTAACTCTAGGGTACTTCATTTGGCAATGTGATTCAGCCTTAGTTTGTCAAATACAAAGACAACAAATTAAAAAACATTAAAGTATGGCTTATTGGTTGGGTTTAAGCAATGTTATCAGCACATAAAAAAACATCTCCAGAACTAATCTCTGCTCAAAATGGTAATCTGCACTGCGTAATCTACTTTCAGCGGTTATCACCGGTTATTGCAACCGTAAACTGCAGAAAATACGGGCAACGTTGCTCCCTCTGCCATTACTTCCATTTATATAAAATATAAATAAAAACATCTTGGATAAACAAAAAATATGTCTTGTAAAACAGAACTCTTTCATACTCGGAATACGAAGTGACCAGAGTTAGCAGATCTTTCCAGGTCTTTTTTTTCCAGAGTTTTTTTTTTTGTTTTGTTTGGTTTTTTTGGTTCTGTTTCTCTTTGTGCCCAAGAAGGTTTTCATAATAGTTAGTCCAATTAGATCAAGTACCAGGGTCACCTTGACTTTCCAGTCTGATATTTGCTTTTCTTCAGTGTTTGGCCTTGGATCTGTGGGGTTTCTGCACAGAACAGTCAGCATGTTTCTGCTAGTTTGCTGGCTTTTCCTGACAGTAATATAGCATAAAATGTTTTGAATTAAAACAGAAATGAAGGGGCTGTATAAGGTTTTCTGGTTTGTTGCTGCCACAATACATATACAGTCTTACTGCGAGCCGTCTTATATATTAAAGATATTTAAGCGGTAAACAATTAATTTGTATGATTTCATTAAATAATCCAACCCTAATTCAGTCAGTGGTTATTGATCCATCATAACATGATTTAAGTTTGATGCAATACATTAGGATATAGTAATACAATGAGGATTTCCAAATAAATGAGAATAATAAGGTCATTATTTATAAAAAAAAAAAAAAAAAATCATTAAAAGGCTTTGTGTTATTAATCCAAAACTTAAAAACCGCAACTAATTTAATCTCACAGAGACCTTCAAAAGTGCTCACAAATGTAAAATGTGATCCATGGCCTTAACTAAATACAAAACCAGTCTCATTGCTTATATGAAAATAGTGTTGTTTAAAAGCGAAGCAAAAACAATCCTTTAATAATGTGAAGAACTCTGTGCTACACCAATAAAATGCACACTGGTCAGGCCATTATTAAAACCAGGTTATGGTTTAAGTTGCTTCTTCAATAATTATGTTTGATACTATAGACAGATGAAGTCCTAAAAGATGAAGAACTAAAAGTAGCCTACTTTCAATTTGTTTTCGGCTCACTCATTGCTGGCATGATAAGTTAAGTGAGGCATAAAAACTCGACACCTATATATTTTATTTAAGATAAGTGTAATTTAATTTTCATACAAAAAATTACAAATAAAGGCTTACTCATAATGTTCATTTATTGAACAGCAAAGATTAACGTCGATCCTTCAACATTAGAAGGTCCCACACTATCCATCAGAACGCAAACATAACGTGTGCAATTCCAGTATTTTGATTGGACAATCCGAGCTTGGGGCCACAAGATTTGTGCCCCATGGCTGTCGACTGAGAGCATGTTGTGGAATGCAGACTGCAGTTTCAGATGTTTAATATTTAAACAAATGTTGGTAGGCCAGCCCCGATATCAAGGCGCCTCAAGAAGATTTATCCTACTGAACTTGTCAGTATTCTGGCGGACTTGGATATACAGACACAGATGTTTATAACATAATTTTTATTGGCAGGGCAGTCAAAAGTAGCCGGTCAACGGCGGCAAATCGCCGTCTATAGCAGCTGTTGCCACCGCCTACATTTCCCCGATTATATAATGGAGCGATATTTGTGCCTTCTGGTTGAGCGGCGCAGGAACCAATCCGAGCTCAACTCTGAAAAACTCTTCTCGCGCAAAGCTCGCGGAGAAACGGACAAGCGAGCGCACAGCACAGCTGGTGTTGAGCATGGAATGAGCAGGTTGAGCGCGCGAGCAGAGAAGGAACTGAGCGGACGTGAGACCGGTTTTGAGCGCGCGCGTGTTGTTTCACTGTGCGCTCGGAAGTTAGTAAATTGTCATATATTCACCTAATTTGATCTGTTTTATATGGTGCTAGTAATTCAAACTCAACTAATTTTATGCAAATTTGTTCAAAACCTTGTTAAAACATGATGATAACATGTGAAAAAATGTTTTAAGAATACAAAAAAAACAAAGGTTGTTTTTGAAGAATTGATCATTCACTTTTTTTTGCTTTTTATTCAATTTAAAACATGCACTCTGACTCTATTCTTTAAATAATCACCTGTCTTGAAAGCTTCCAAAATACATCAGGGAGACTCTATTTTGCAAAATTCTCCCCTTCGGGGCTTGGGCACCGGCATAAGTGCACCCTCCTACCTGATAGTGTGTAGCCTGCTACTGTAAAAAAGTTTAACTGCCCTGTATTGGTAAGGCAATCTGTCTTTTTTACAATATTACTCTATAAAGAATTATTCTGCCCCACTGATTATTGTGAACATAGAGCTCCGCAGCGACATCTGGTGGGGCCAGGCCCCACTGGTCCCACATACAGAGACAATACTGCTCACAGCACATCTCTTCCCAAATAGTAGGGGCCTCCACTGACAAAATAATACTTCTCCAGTTCAAGAATGGCAAGAGAAGAGTCTTTTAGTTCATTCACTAACTTCACTGTAAATTGTCTCTAGAATGTATCCTATTTTGCCAACTTGCATCAAAACTGATCCATGCATCTTACTCCACCAGTCTATTTGCATCGCAAACACTCCTATCCATTGAGTATGAACTAATTAACCTACTATTCCCTGCACACTCACAAACTCTCTCAAAGTTTAGCAAATTAGTGTTTTACACTGACTGTTTCAAATTCTTTTTTATTTCTCGTTTTTGTATGCATCTACAGGTTGATCAGTGAGGGCCATATTGACATGGTTGTCAACTTGCCCAATAACAACACGCGCCATCTGAAGGATAACTTCGTGATACGCAGAATGGCTATCGACCATGGTGTTCCCCTCATTACAAATTACCAGGTCAGTTAAAATGATGTCACCAGAGCAGTGAAATTATGTAATTCAACTGGCTGTGTCTCATGGTTTTCAGGAAAATTCTCCTCTTCTCTTTCATAGGTGGTGAAGTTGTTTGCTGAAGCTATTGGTTATGCAGCGGATCTTGACACTAAAAGCCTCTTTCACTACCGACAGAAGGAAAGCCAAATAAAAGGAGCCAGTCAGCGTGGATAGAGCCTCCTTCCTGTCCTTAGTGATCATCATTGATTTCAGCTATAAGAGGTTGAAATCTTTCACAATTTATCAGTGCCAAAGAAACAAAAAATAACACCTAAGACAAAAATAACAGCAGTATTAAATAAGTTATTAAAAACATATAAACACACAGCTCCATGTTTGTTCAGTTGAATTCTTACAGAACATTTTACTGAATGCCAGAATGTACATTTTCAGAAACATCCTTAAACAGAACATACACAGATTTTTTTTCTAAGAAAGGGTCATTATTTCATTTAAATTTCAAATCTGTTACTTTCTGAAAAACTTCTCAAACAGTTCAACATATTTTTTTCAAAGGAAGCCAAATGTCATGACACAGAACCACAGTTCAGATATTAAAATATATATATATATATATATATATATATATATATATATATATATATATATATATATATATATATATATATATATATATTGATAGTTACAATCCAGTCATAGATGCTTATTATAATAAGAAAAGAAAAGAAAATCTGCAAAAAACAAAATAAGAATCACTCATGTCTTAATGATTTTCCTTGCTTCTTTGAAGTAATACCACTTCATTAAGCATATATTTCTTAAAGACTTAATTGTGCTCTCAATTTGCAACATTTTGTTTTGGAGTTTTTTATATGAGATTTTAAAATTACTGTAGATAAGTTAGCTGAGTGTGTGTGTGTGTGTGTGTGTGTGTGTGTGTGTGTGTGTGTGTGTGTGTGTGTGTGTTTATGTTGTATCCTATTACAATCATTTATAGCGAGGGACTTTACATTTTTAAGGCAAGGTAACAACAAAGTACAAGACAAATCATAGTTATGCACATGAACAGAATATAAGAAAAAAAACATTACAGAGGAAAGCACATTGCAGTGGAATATTAGCAGCAGGTCAAATTCCAATTGAATTTTAGGACAAATGCTCTGATTAACTATATAGATGGTGTCTGTATATATAGAATTTATGTTAAACCTAATGTTTTTCAGGTTTTATTTAACTTGGAGCTGTAAAGCAAATATACCCTTAGTTTATTTTTTTTTTTTTTATTTATTTTCTTTATTATTTTATTCTTTTCATTTATTCACAACAGATCTATTTCTCACATGCTTAAATGTATGTATTAAAACTTATGTCTATTTTGGAGAAAATGGATATTCTTTAAAATGTTATTTTTTTCCCCCATCCTCTTTTGTATCTGCTTTTGAGAGTCTTCATCTTCAGGCTGTTATTCCTGTTATTATTAATAAAACAAGTCACTATTGAAAAAGAGACTTTGTGACTCAATGAGATTTACATGTATAAATGTGAATTAAAAATTTAATAAAATGTAAGTAAAGCAGCCATGTTTATTTTGAAATTCCAATGATTTGTACTTTCTTAAATCTCTGTGTTCAATCTAATTTTGAATATTTAAACTTTAGCCACAATCTTGTGAATAAGACACTTCTACTACAAATGACACATTCTGAATTTTAGATTTCGTCTATAAATGTCCAGACATAGGTATGCCTAAACGACAAAAAAAAAAAAATATTTTGTGTCACTTTGAAAAATATATGTTGAAAAATTTTGAAATGCTGATGTAGTAGAAATAAAGAGATGTTATGGTGTAGTTTACAAATAATTAATGTCCTGTCAAAACACCACGTAGGCATTTCCTCTGTTTGTTTTTTTTTTAAGAGATTTGCTGTCTTAATGCCAAATAGAGCCCAATAGATTTATTTTCACAAGTGGAGCATTACTAATTTCGCTACAGTGCTCCGCTTGATTTATACATGCAAAAAGCTTGATTAGATTTTATTCTGGTACTATTTAATGTTCAATGGACACATTAACGGCAAGGTAGAAGAGAAAGAAAGGAAGAGAAAAAGATTTGACAAAATGCTAAAAGGGAGAAAAGATGACAAAATAGTATAGAGGAAAAGGAGAGAACATGATAAACTCAGAGTCTGCTTCTACACCTGCGGAGAGACATATAAAAATAACACCAAAACCAACCGATAAAGTATTGCAGGTCCAACCAACCAACGCCTTGATAAAATCACTGAAAAATACACAGTATTGTTTATTACAATATGTATAAAGTTTTATGGGTAGAAACTTGTGCCATCAGAAACTGAATTTGAATTAGTTCCCTTCAAATTTGCAGAGCTCAGATTGAATCTGAATTGCTCTAGTTGAATAAATGCTTTTAAAAATTTAATCTGAATTAGTGTAATTTGAAATCCAATTTATTAGTTTGGAAATGATTGTCACTAAATTGAAACAGATTTTTTATATTTTGAAACTGAATTTATTTGCTTTGCAACTGTATTTGATCCAAGTTAATATTTAGCTCTCGAATAGCTACTTTTAGTTACAATTCTCACCATACATGTTCAGTTTAAATTCCAAAATTCAGTTTTTCTGGGGCAGACATCCTGGTCTTTGAGAAAGCCCGAGTATTCAAACGCAGATTAGTAGAACAATGTTGTACTTCTGCAAACCAATGCCAACTTTTGTTTTTTTTTTTTTGGAACTTTATTTACAAACATATACAACCATGGGCAGTGATAGAGTTAAGAGGATCCTCTCCTTTGGTTTAGTGTTTTTGAGCAGGTTTGTTAAACATCTAAGCATGTCAAATTTTTTTTCAATTTAATGCTATGAAGAGCGGTTTCATTTAAAATTAAACAAATACATAATGATATTAACAAATATTCCATCAAATATATAACTGTCCCCATGACAAAAATGTATATTTAAGAAATGCTTATTTTGCCCATTATGTATTTGTCTCAAGGTTATTAAATGTTTGATTTATTTAATTCAGTATTTTTATTTATTCATTTATGGATATATTTATTTATTTCAGTATTTGTATTTTTTCATTTATGGATATATTTTTTTAATTCAAGATTTATTTATGGGTTTATTTCAAGAT
Source organism: Fundulus heteroclitus (assembly GCF_011125445.2). NCBI lineage: Eukaryota > Metazoa > Chordata > Actinopteri > Cyprinodontiformes > Fundulidae > Fundulus > Fundulus heteroclitus. Next base: position 395,326 of record NW_023396518.1, read on the forward strand.
ATATCTCTCAAGATTTATTTATTTCATAATGGAATTTTATTTTGTGACAATTATTTCATAAAGCTACTTTACATATTTCTAGGACTTTTGTTTTTAATCCCATTTTTTTTATGTCAAGCTCCTGAAACACTCACAAGCGGACGGAGCCAAGTGGTGTGCGGCCAAACCGAGGATACACACTTCTTTTCATTTTTTAAATGATTTAAAGTATTGAATTTATTAAGGTACACTGCTGACAAGGACTCTGCTGCCATCACACAGCATGGTGTAAGCATTTAGACCAGGGGTTCCCTGGGACCCGCCAGGGCATCACAAAATACCTCTTGGAGGTCTTAAAAAGATTTGATGCTGATGTGCTAAAAAGATTGTATTTTCTTATGTGTGTGTTACGGCTGCAGTCAGTCCTGGCCGTAATGTCCTTGTCGGTTTGAGAGACAGGCTTTCTGCAGGTGGGATGCATTTCCCTGATTAGTGCTCTGCTGCTTTAAAGCTGCTATGCTTGCAGCAGAGGAGAGGCTCTCTTCCTGCTCTCCCTTCTCAGATCCCCATTTGGTTTGGTTTGGTTTGGTTTGTAGCTTGTCTTATGGTTGGGTTTTGTTAGGTTTGTTTTGCATTTGCTTATTTCTGGTTAGTTATGGTTTCTTATTTCAGGTATTCTCTCTTTGGCCTTTTATTTCTTTAGTATAATTTAATAAAATTCAGTTTTAATTTAAGCAGAAAATCCTCGTGTGGTCTCCTTGTAATGTTATCCCACCAAACGAGCCTGGTGGACGTAACATTTGTGGGGGCTCGTCCAAATTTATGTGGACTAATAAGGCTTAATTGGGCTCATTTTTGTTTTCAGGTTGCAGTTACATGCCCTGACTGTGTGTTTCCTGTTTACAGGTTTCTGATAAATATCTGGGCTAGTTTAAGGTGTTTGGAACCTTACTACAGTTTGGACATTTTTAATGTTCCATTTGTATGTAGTTGGAGGTCCATGAGGATTTTGGCACATTTTTTGGAGAGGGGGGAGAGAGAAGTCTCTGTTTTGTTAGGTAAGTGTTGTGTTGGTGGTTTTGGCAACTCCAGTTTAGACAACCCTGTTTATTAGTGATGGCGAGATGAAGCCTCATGAGGCATTGAACCACTCAGCCAACTGGTTCGAGAAAAGGTTCATTTCTTGACGGTTCATGTGCACACACCACCACCTACTGGCAAGTTGTATAATCACAGCCAGCTGTATCTTAACACGTGTGATGCATATCATTTTTGTCTATTATGGCTCTTGGGAATGACTTCACAGAAGGTGTAGGACGAAATCATTTGTCTACATAAATTTTGTAAACACATGTGTACAATAAAATATTGTTTGAATGTATTCTCTGTGTGTAATTATTCCCAAAATAGTAGTGACATGATATGGCATGTTGTGTAATAATGTTTTTCTGTGACTCTAGTAAAATGGCATGGGCTTAATCAGGCAGAGGACAATGAAAGTGCTTGTGGAACTAGGCAGGGGGTAGTGAATAGGCTAATGCTTGTGTAACTTGGATGATTTCGTGCATTTTTATTAAGAAACAACAATTTCTCCACAGTTTTTGGTTTCAAATGATTTCTCTTTTTTGATACTACTTCTCCAACCTTTGAAAAGACACGCTCACATGGCACAGATGATGCCGGGGTGCATAAATAAATAAGTGCAAGTATGTACAGATTGGGGTACTGTGACCAATGATTAGCCCAGTACTATACGGTCCCACAGTTTACCCTCAGCAGCAACACTGAAGCACACAGAGGTTCCCGCTGCGTCTTTACGCACGATCCAGCTGCTGATGTCTCCTCTCTTTTCAGCTCAATGCAATTCTAGACAGTAACAGTTTATAACCTATATCACCTTTCACAGCAACAGGTTTCTCATCTCAGTCGACCAGACAAATCTCTATTGCTCTCCTCAGTGCGCTCTGGGTGGTGAGGTGGGAGGATTTTACCCGATGCCTGCGCTGCGTGCGAGGGATAAACAGGGTGGAAATGCATAAATAAAAACTGTAAAGGGCTCCTATACAGTGATCATAGGAGCTGACCGGTCTGAGATCAGCCTCCTGATGTTACAAGTTCTTTAAAATGAAAGCGCGCACCCAAATTACAAGTAACGTAATTTTGCGCACCTGAAAAAAGCGCACGGCAGAAGCGCATCGAAGCGCTGAGGCACAGAAATACGGTGCATGTAGTTAAAAAATACAGAATTAATAAAAACAACTTATAACCAGACGTAGCGTTTTAAACTGCATCTGGTGAGCAGAACTGTTTTATGATCCAGAGTGCAGCCATCACTGGTTCTGAATTAAGGCAATATCTGGCAGCAGCTCTCTTCCCCCGCCCCCTCCCCTCCTGCGTACGTAGTACAGGACCTTACCGGCACACTTTCAACCGCTGGTTAAGACTAAAATTATTCATAACTCTGATCGCTCTTCCTGCTGCTCTGTTAACATGAACTGCAGCAGGAATTACTGATGGCCACAAGCTGTGAAAGAAGCTGAAACATCTCAGCAGAAGGCGGAGTTTTTATTGTCCGCTGCCCAGATGGGCGTTGGGATTTTTATGCGTGAAAAATGCCATGTTTGCGTGTGACCGTGTGAAGTCAGTGATGGTCAATGCGTGATAGTTGAGAGCACTGATCTCCTATCTATCTATCTATCTATCTATCTCTCTCCTAAACTCTCCAAACACCAAACTAACTGTCGCAAACTAAATAACTACTATCCAAACTCTGCTATCCAAACTATCAAAACTCTATCCACTCTCTCAACTGACCGCAACTCGCCTACAACAACCCACATTTTGAATGAAGCCTGTGGGGATTCTAAAAGCTGTCGAAGCCGCGCCAACATCTGAACCACTTCCCGGAGCAGTCACGTGGTACAGCCGGCCAGCGAGGCTTCAGACGTCATCGTTTTCGGCTCCTCCCCTAAATGAAGCAAGCCTCGATACGCGCTTCACGGAAACGCCCCCTCCATTACTCGACACACGCCTCGAAGCCTCGGCACATAACGTAACATCACTACTGTTTATTATTTTAGTTTATTTTTGGGCTGGACTCTGGGCTGAGGGCACCGCCGTGGTTGCTGCCTGAGAGGTTTTTGACCTGGAAGGATTTGCTGCCAGCGGTATCTTGGTGCTTCAAGTGCCTTGGCTCTTGGAGGAAGGCCTGAAGACTAGGCTAAGGTTAGGCAGGGTTCTGATCACTCAGTTAGCTGCAGGAAAATGGAGACTTGCCATCGGTTTGAACCAGTCATGCACTTCCTGACAGTGTTTGGTTACAGTATTTGGTATTTTCTGACTAGTTTTGTAAGTTGGATTATTTTACTCAAAAATGGATACTGTGTTGTTGTTTTTTTGTCTTCCCCAAATGTAAAGCTACTTAAAAAACAAACAAAAGGAGCAGATCCGTATAGTAGCTGACCACTTTAAAATTGATTTTTGAAGCTGTGAGATATGTTGTGATAAACCTGTTTTCTGAGATGTCCGTCTTAAGTGTCTCTCTGGTGTTTGTATTGTGACCTTTGGTGTTGTGGAGAGGTTAGCTACTTGTGGTTGGATCACATATTGTGTTGCTGGCTTTCTGAAGCAGTAACTTTTGAGTGTGGCAGTGGACCATGCTGATGTTGATCCTTTTTGTTGGCGTGGCTCTCCAAATTTTGTTGGTCACTTGTGTGTTTAGGTGACTTGTTGACGTGGTAACTTGTGGTTTTAAACCACTTGGTGTGTGTGACCATTTGTGTTGTGGTGTCGACAGTTGGATTATTAGTTGCCTCTTGGGGTATTGTGTGGTAACTTCGTGTAATAATCCATTTGACTGTTGTGCTCCCTTTTTGGGTCACATGTTGCCATCGTCTAAGTCATTTGTGTTTTGTCTTAATGGGTATTTTATTTTTTTTACATCAGGTTAATTGGTTTTTCAACAACACATCTAGTTTTTGTTTCAATAGTTCAGCTCCTTCTGACTTCTTTTGCTGCTCCTTCTTAGATTTCGGATTGTGATAGACCAAACATAAAAAGGAAAATGGTTACAGAGGTCCTAGGTAGGATCCTCTGTTTTAAGGGGGGAGGTGTTACGGCTGCAGTCAGTCCTGGCCGTAATGTCCTTGTCGGTTTGAGAGACAGGCTTTCTGCAGGTGGGATGCATTTCCCTGATTAGTGCTCTGCTGCTTTAAAGCTGCTATGCTTGCAGCAGAGGAGAGGCTCTCTTCCTGCTCTCCCTTCTCAGATCCCCATTTGGTTTGGTTTGGTTTGTAGCTTGTCTTATGGTTGGGTTTTGTTAGGTTTGTTTTGCATTTGCTTATTTCTGGTTAGTTATGGTTTCTTATTTCAGGTATTCTCTCTTTGGCCTTTTATTTCTTTAGTATAATTTAATAAAATTCAGTTTTAATTTAACCAGGAAATCCTTGTGTGGTCTCCTTGTAATGTTATCCCACCAAACGAGCCTGGTGGACGTAACAGTGTGTAACCGATACGAATGTATAACTTTATAAAATGCTCAGCATTCCTAATTTTAACGCAGGGGGATGGCTGCACTTTTTTTAAAAGTTCTTATAAAAATACAACTTTATTTGCATAATTTTACAACCTTATTCTGATCATTTTACAACTTTCTTCTCATAATTTCCAAAAAAACAAAACAAAAAAAATTCCCCCTAGCCAATTAGGGGGTTGGCAGTCTTTGTCACTAATTTTTTGAGGGTCACATGCTATAACGCTGAAGAAACGCTGCCTACATCGAGCTCGCAGCATCCTTAAGGACTCATCCCACCCAGCCCACAGACTGTTTTCTCCCCTGCCCTCCGGCAGGCGTTTCAGATGCCTCCGGACCAGAACCAGCAGACTAAAGAACAGCTTTGTCCCCAGAGCTGTCTCTTTATTGAACTCTAATCCTCACTGATAGACTCTCCTCTCCCTCCTCACACCTACCTCCATTTTGTTATTCTGTTATTTACAAAACTGTAATGTTCACCTGCACTCCTGACTGTTACCATTGTAACAACTGTTTACATGCATCTTGCACTACTCACCATGACTGAATATTGATCTGCACTGCTGACTGTTTATTCACAGTACCAATTGTTTACATATGCATTTGCAATACCGTACTTTAACTGTAATATGCAATTACCTTCCACTGCACTTTCATATAAATAGCTTCTGTCCAAACTTTATTTACTCATTTTATAGTAATAGCTACCTGTATATCATGCACACAATTCTGCCAATAGTAATAGCCATCTGCACTTATATATATTCATAGTACATGTAAACTGTTATAACAATCATCTGTATATTATACTATTGTACATATCTGTAAAACTCTATTTATAGTACTATCCACATGTATATTACATTTGGTACATATCCAGCTGTAAATTTAGTTCACAATACTAGTTATCTAGGCAAGGCAAGGCAAGGCAAATTTATTTATATAGCACAATTCAGTACAAAGACAATGCAAAGTGCTTTACATGATTAAAATATAGCAAAATAAAACAGAATAAGAGCAAGTAGGAATAAAATATAGATAGAAAATAGAACAAAAAAGTGGTGATTCAGTTAACTAGGACAGTTGAAGGCAATTTTAAACAAATGTGTTTTTAATCTTGATTTAAAAGAACTCAGGCTTTCCGCACTTTTACAGTTTTCTGGAAGTTTGTTCCAGATAATTGGAGCATAGGAACTAAATGCTGCTTCTTCATGTTTGGTTCTGGTTCTAGGTATGCAGAGTAGGCTGGAGCCAGAAGACCTTAATGGTCTGGATGGTTTATACGCTGATAACAAGTCTGTGATGTATTTAGGAGCTAAGCCATTTAAGGATTTATAGACTAACAGAAGTATTTTAAAGTCTATTCTCTGAGATACAGGGAGCCAGTGTAAGGACTTTAGAACTGGGGTTATGTGCTCTACTTTCTTAGTCTTAGTGAGGACGCGGGCAGCAGCGTTCTGGATCAGCTGCAGCTGTCTGATCCACTTTTTAGGCAGACCTGTGAAGACACCGTTGCAGTAATCAATTCGACTAAAAATAAACGCATGGATTAGTTTTTCTAGATCCTTCTGAGACATCAGTCCTTTAATCCTAGAAATGTTCTTCAGGTGATAGAAAGCCGACCTTGTAATTGTCTTTAGATGCTTTTGAAGGTTCAGGTCTGAGTCCATCACTACACCCAGGTTTCGGGCCTGATTAGTGGTTTTTAGCTGAAGCGACTGAAGCTGTGTGCTAACTTTTGATCTCTCCTCTATTGGTCCAAATATTATTACTTCAGTTTTGTTTTTATTCAATTGGAGAAAATTTTGGCACATCCACGTATTGATTTCTTCTAGGCATTTACTCAGTGCCTGAATTGGTTCATAGTCACCTGGTGACATGGTGATGTAGAGCTGTGTGTCGTCTGCATAGTTATGGTAGCTGATGTTGTTATTTTTTATTATCTGGGCTAGAGGGAGCATGTAGATATTGAAAAGGAGGGGACCCAGGATGGACCCTTGGGGAACCCCACATGTGATTTTTGTCATCTCTGATGTAAAGTTACCTACTGATACAAAAAAGTCCCTGTCCTTTAAGTAGGATTTAAACCAGTTGAGTGCTGTACCAGAGAGGCCGACCCAGTTCTCCAGGCGTTCTAACAGAATGGAGTGATCGACAGTATCAAATGCTGCACTGAGGTCCAATAGAACCAGCACGGTGGTTCTTCCACAGTCTGTGTTTATATGGATGTCATTAAACACCTTGATAAGGGCGGTCTCTGTACTGTGGTGAGCACGGAAACCTGCCTGGAAAACATCAAAGCGGCTGGTCGTAGTTAAGAAGGTGTTTAATTGTTGAAATACAGCTTTTTCAATAATCTTACTGATAAAGGGGAGGTTTGAGATGGGCCTGTAGTTCTGGAGTAGAAGTTTGTCTAAATTATTCTTTTTCAGCAGTGGTTTGATAATTGCTGTTTTTAGGGACTGGGGGAAAACACCTGACAGGAGGGACGTGTTTATTATCTGAGTCAAATCAGACGCTATGACAGGTAAGACTTTTTTAAAGAAAGCTGTGGGTAGAACATCAAGACAGCATGAAGAGGAACTTAGCTGCTGAATGATCTGCTCTAAGCTTTTGTAGTTTATTTGGCTGAATTGGGACATTTTGTCAGGATAAGTTCCAGCTGAGTACCGCTTTGGTTCTGGAGCTGGTGTGGATGTACAAACTGATCCTCTAATTTTTAGGATTTTCTCAGTAAAGAAGTTAGCAAATTCATTGCAGGCCCTGGTGGAGTGGAGTTCGGAAGTCACGGACACAGGAGGATTTGTTAACCTGTCGACTGTGGCAAATAAGACACGAGCGTTATTAATGTTTTTCTTAATGATCTCAGAGAAGAAAGATTCTCTTGCATTTTTCAGTTGTAAGTTATATCTGTTAAGTCTCTCTTTGTAGATGTCATAGTGAACCTGGAGTCTATTTTTTCTCCACCTGCGTTCAGCTTTGCGACATTCCCTTTTTTCACTTCTAACTGATGGAGCATTTCTCCAAGGAGATTTTTTCTTCCCGTAAAAAACCTTCACTTTAACTGGAGCAATGCAGTCAATGATGTCTGAGACTTTAGACTGAAAGTTATCTACTAGCTCATCTACTGAGTTGCAGCCCAAGGTTGAAGTAGCAGAGTAAGCTTGAATAAAATTTTCAGTGGCATTGTCCTTAAAGGTGCGTTTTCTTACGATGTCCCTTTGGCTAAATGAGTCACTGGTAATGATACATTCAAAGGTAACGGAGAAGTGATCGGATAAGGCAACATCAGTTACATTGACCTGTGAAATGTTTAGACCTTTAGTGATGATTAAGTCTAAAATATGCCCCTGCTTGTGTGTTGGCTGTTTAACATGCTGAGTTAAACCAAAGTTTCTAAGTGTGTCACACAGTTCTTTTGCACTTCTGTCTTCAGGGTTGTCAACGTGAAAGTTGAAGTCTCCAACAATAATTAAAAAGTCATAATCAACACATATCACAGACAAGAGGTCACTGAAATCATTAAAAAAGTTTGATGTGGACTTAGGAGGCCTGTAAACATTCAGAAACATAGTTCGTACCGGGCTCTTTACCTGGAGAGCCAAATGTTCAAAAGAGTCAAATTTTCCCAAAAACACCTTTTTACACTTTAGTGAATCATTAAACAATGTTGCTACTCCTCCACCTTTCCTTTGCTGTCTGCTCTCACAAAGAAAATTGTAGTTTGGAGGTGTTGACTCCAGCAGTATTACTTCTTCATTAGATTCATGTAACCATGTTTCTGTTAAAAACATAACATCAAGATTGTTGTCAATAATGAAGTCATTAATTAGAAGGGATTTTCCTGACAGAGATCTAATGTTTAATAAACCCAGTTTATATGATTTGGTGGTTGATGGTGTCTTTGTGGCAGGTTGCATCTGACAGTTTATGACTTTTAAGTACGACTGATTATTCCTGTCTGTTTTCCTTTTGCTTTTCTTATTTCTGCCACGTATCATAACAGATATTCCATGTTCTCCGTCAGGAGGCCCAGGCTTATGCTGGTGGCGGTCTTGACTGATAAACGTACAGCCAGGGCCTGCTGTATATCACAAGGACGTTATCCGAAGGTCTTCAGGACAGGCATGTTCTGTGATATGTAGAGGAGGAGGAGGATCTGGACCTCTGCGTCCTTTGGAAGATGCTGATTTAGTCACAGAACTGTGGTTTTCAGAATTAATATGTGGAGAGGATGTCAACTGTAGACCAATCTTAAGGACTTTGTTCATGGTGTGAGAAAAATCCAGGAAAGGAACCTCTGGGCTTTGTGGAGAGGAAGGCGAGGCGGGTGTAGTCTGGATCGGTGTTTGTGACGATGGCGATTCTTGGTCCTCTCTTTGTCCTGCTGAGATCTGGGATGAATCCTCCTGTAGCTCTGACGAAGCCTCTTTCTGTGTCATCTTTCTGGCCATCTTTATCTTGGCTTGTTCGGGCTGCACTGGGCTTATCTTTTATTTTGGCACTGGATGTTCTTTGTTTTGGGACAAAGCTGATGCTGTATGGTTTACAGAATATGATGTTTACAGAAGATGTTTGAAATCAGTCGTTTTGCACCTGACCTATTTAGAGAGAAGCCATCTCTGTTGAACAGATGTCTTCTTTCCCAGAAGATGTTAAAGTTGTCTATGAAGGTTACAGTTGTTTCTTTGCATGTTTTTTCCAGCCATTTGTTTAGCATCAGAATTCGGGAAAAAATCTCGTCTCCACAAGCCACGGGCGGGAAAGGGCCGCTGAGAAGCACCTTGACATTTTTGCCATGAACTAAGTTCAACAGACGAATGTAATCCTCTTTCAATACTTCTGATTTTCTTATCCGGGTGACGTCGCCCAGGGCTTCAGCTTGTATTATGAGTTTTTCCAAGGTCGGGCGCTCTTTCAAGATCCTTGGAAGGATGTCTAATAAATCAGACACCAGGCCATAGTTCGAATTGTTATAAATTAACACCTCTGTGTTTTTCTTGTTACAGAAATGTTTAATCCCACATACAGACCCACTGCATAAAATCAGGGTCCTTGGCCCCGTGGCATGTCTTTTCTCTGATGTATTAGAGCGAAAGTCGTTGACGTACCTCTGAGTGTTGTCATGATTCTCCTGGGTCACATTTTGGAGCGGAGCGAATCTGTTTCGTAAAGGAATTCCAGCATTTCCAGCAGGTTTACTCCTATCATTTGTTGTGGGAACAGCCCGCTGTTGTTTCACTTGTCCTGGGACATCTCTCTGTAGTCTCGGCCAGTTTTCTTTGTCTAGGCGTGGGGTTCGTTGATCCTTTGGTCTTGCACCCTGAGTGATCCAGGGATTCTCATTTTCCTCAGGGATCTGTTTGTTCAGAGAGTTGCTGGGCTGGTGGTCCCCGTTTGGAGTCGCAGGCAGGGTTGTTTCATTTCCATACGCGCCGTTTACATCATAATTCAGTTCGAGTCGGCATATCTTCTGTTCTATAACGGCGATCTTTTGTAGAAGCGTGTCAAGGTCCACTGTGGTGAAGGTAGGCATCTTTGCAAAATCAAAATCAAAAATAAATAAAAAGAAAATAAATAAAAATAACTAAATCCAACTTTCCGTGGTTTTGGCAAAGAGATAAAAAGGAGATAAAAAGTAAAACGCAGGAAAATGCAAGCAAGCAGGGAGCAGAGAAAAAAGCGTCCGAGCAGGCAGAGAGGCGGAGCAGCATATATACATATCTGTAAAAACTTTATTTATAGTAATATCCACATGTATATTATATTCGGTACATATCCAGCTGTAAATTTAGTTCACAATACTAGTTACCTATATATTATATTCATAGGACAAATCTATCAGTAAAATTCTGTTTATAATAGTATCCATCTCTATATTTATTCAGTACATATCCATGTCCTGTACTTATGGAACCATTTTTTATCCTGCACTTGCTGCTATTGCACTTCTGGTTAGACCTAAACTGCATTTTGTTGCCTTGTACCTGTACCTGTATAATAACAATAAAGTTGAATCCAATCTAATCTAATCTAATAAAGTTTTAGAACCTCTGATCTAGAGTATCAACAAACAGTTGTCACAAGCACCAATGATGCACCCATTATTTGTGCTCACTAGCCGAGCAATTATCCATTACTTTAAATCCGGTTACTGTTTATGAACAGTTTGAAAAAGGCCTTGTCAACATACCAACTTTTAACTAGTCTGTAAAATTTTATTACAGTCGTTTTTTTCCCCAAACTTCAACCTGATCACCGTAGTTATTCAACTACGGTCAAAGTATAAGCCCAATAAAACATGCCACTGTTTCCCAGTCTTGCCAGCATTGGGGTTCCCCCACAGTCAAGGCTGTGCGCTGGGCAAGCCCAGGCACAGAGATGGGCAACCCAAACGTGCATATTCCTAGCCGAAATGTTGCATTTGGTGGGCGTAATTCAGCTCAACTGATAAGTTAAAATATTAAAAAAAGGGTTTCTGGGAATAATAGGAGAAAGCACTCATCTAATGATGGCTACATTTCATTTGTGTTGCTTTAAACTAACAGTTTTTACAGATTTTAGTTTGTAACATTTTTAAGATATAACTGCACACGAGCTCCATCTCAAAAATAAATAATATAACCCTGCATATATATATATATATATATATATATATATATATATATATATATATATATATATATATATATATTCAGTTGAACTAAATCTACCTGAGCAGCCCAGGGCCATGGAAGTCATGATTCACTGCAGGCATAGTTACTAAGCAACAGGGCTGCATGCACTGCTCCTTGCTGACAACAACTCGCTGATAGAAGTGTATGTCTTGAGTACCATGTCTGCAAATCCACCTTTGATTAAAGTGTAGCGTGGTTAGATCTAATCATATTTTGGTATTATTAAGGAACACAGAAAGGTTTTGTAATGTGCTCTATAACCTGAAAACCCTCCAGGTGTCAACAAAAGTGTAAAAAGCTCTTTTGTGGACAAATGTGATGAAACCTATCAATTTAAACATACCACAATTTTTTTTGTTGTTTTTAATGACGCCAAACATTTTAGAAATATTTGTTTCCTCAAAGCTGAATTGAATTACCTTTAAAGGCGAATAAAAAGGAAAGCGCTCCCCACTGTGCCACAAACACCCCCAAACCAGCAGCAATTCTGCAAGTCCTAATAAAACTCCAGTCATAAAAGAGGGATAACAAATTAGGAAAGTTTAAAGTATTTGAGAAGTTTCTGGTTGATTTTTCTATTATTCAGAACTGTTATATGTCGACTAAAAAAATAGCAGGGATTTGATCGACTGACAAATTTATTTTTAATTCAAATGACACACTGTTCCCTCTTCCTACCACAGTACAATGTGGGTTTTGTGTGGACGGGTAACTTAAAACAACAAAAAAAAAATGAAAAGCCCATATAGTAAATGTGTACATAAATAATTACTTACAACCATATTAAAAATAATTATTTAGGACTTTTAATTGGTTATTTAAGCTGTTCTTTCTGACGAAAGAACCAAGTTCAGTGGTTATTTCTTAAAACTAGAATTGGGTATATAACTTTAAATGTACATATCTTTTAATTTTCCATATTTAAGATAGGTCTTTGATAGATGAATATGTTTATATTTAGATAATCTTCTCTAAATCAAGTTAAAGCATATGCTTCTTGTTTGGGTCAGCACTGTCTGTCCAGTGACACAGCTTCCACACCAGGATCCTGGATTTTTTCTGATAATTTTAAACAGTTTTCTCAAAGGAACCAGTTTGTGTCACATGGTTCAGGACAGAGTATAAGCGGAGCTGCTGGTGGCTGGTTGTTTGAGCCCTGAGAGTCAACCCAGGTGGTCACCCCCTGAATTCTCCCCTGGATCTCGCACTCAGGTATGCGTTCTGGATACCTGCTTGTGCTATAACCTCTCGGACAGTTTTGTCCTCCACTGGCAACATTTAGCTCCTCACTCTTTAAGAACTTCCGGCCTTCCTGTCCCTACCTTTCCCCTCTCCAACGCTCAGCAATCTACTTCATATTTAAACGCAGCTCACCATACAGACCTACACTCCTGGACTCTACGCACTCCCCCTATATCTAAGTCATTGGCATGTAACCCGTTAGATCAACTCCTATGACTCACAAGATTGACCATTTATTCCCTCTGCTCATCTCTCGCCTTTTCCTCATAGTGATCCACTGTTTAACATTATCTGTCTGCTCCTGGACCAGTCATCTATTTCTCCTTTGTAACAAAATAAACTTGTAAACCTTTAGCACTGTCTCATGAGGGTTATCTTACATGTAGGCCATGGCATGTACATATTTGAGTCTATAATTTTGACGGTGTGGATTCAAGGAAATACACAAATAATTAAAACCTACACACAAAAGAATTCTAGTTTTTGAAAGTGATTGAAAAATGGGTCTTTAAAAGCCTAACTCAACATGATATTTACTTCCCTGATCAGTGTATGAACACACTGGGACTCTCCATGAAAGCTGGATAATGTTTTCATCACAACTGTGTTATGAGGGATGAGGTCAGATGGATATAGACACCTAAACAGAGGCAGAACATCTCCAGCAAAAGTGTTTCTCTTTAATCACTGTGATTAAAAATAGAAACACTTTCATATTTAGTGCTGTGAAATTATTAAAGAACCAGTTGTTTTGTGTTAAATGGTTTACTTTAAAGAGTATATGCTGGCTTTAGAAAATCTAGTTTTTATTTAGAGGCATACCGTTTTAATTCAGCGAATATAGAAAATAACTTGTGGAAAAAGGCTGACACACATGGAAAAGGAACATGACATACTGTATGTTGCAAACCCTCTCTAAGAATGTCCTGTTTTCTTTTGCCTCCTTAAATTTCTGTTCCAAATACCTCCCATTTATTAGGTTGGTCATAGCAGAACTGCTTTGGTGGCATTACATGTTCATACAGATAGGAAGATTGCATTCAGTAATTACTTTCAGAGACCAGCGAAGATATGTGAATCATGGTGCTCAGGAAGAGTTGCTGAAAACTAAAGTCAGTCGCAGCAATATTAACACAGCAGGCAAACCTTGAGTCTATCCTCACTAAAAATGAAAAAAAAAAAAAAATTGCCTGCTCAAATCAAAGAGAATAACCGACGTTGTCCCTTTGTTCCTTTTTTTAAAGAAGAATGAGGCTATGTAGTCTGAGCAGTCATGACCAAAAATGCTAAATAATGCACAATTTCACCATATAACTCCTCTGGTTGGCATGATGAGAGAGAGACCCGCTGCTTTTCATTTGAGAAAAAAAAATAAACCTGGCTAATTGACATGGGTTTTTCATGCTGCTCTGAATGAATAATTTATGGAGGTGAGGAGCAAGTAGGGCTTAGAAGACAGAGCATCACTGTGGGAAGAGTCACATTGCAGTTGGCCTAAAGACACAACTGTGGTTAAAATCTAGCACAGATGTTTGATGACTTGGTTGTAGTTTGATAAAATTGCAGATATTTTTGTGTCAGATTTAATTTCAGAATGGTATACAAGCTATTTGGTCTATTTTGTAATCCACAAAGCTCCTTCAGCTATGAAACTAATAGTTTTTAAGGAAAGAAATAATAAGCGGCCGTCATAGGTAGAATGGCAGTATAATTGAAACAGTCTATGTATCTGTTGATGGCTAACATTTATAGACCTTGGTATTCAAACAAGGTTTAAAACACGATTGCTTTGAGGTCTTTTTGTTTTGTTTTATTGTTTTACGATAGAACCATGCAAGTATTCATACAACTAGATCTATTTCAGACTTTGCAATGTTGGTAGTTCAATTCAATGTAATTATATAGTGCTAATTCACAACACATTATCTCAAGACACTTTACAAAATCAATTGTATCAAATCATCCAGACAGATTGATTAAAATGCTTTCTGTCTAAGGAAACCCACCAGATCGCATCGGGCCATTGACTCGCAGCATTCACTCCTGCTTGATGAGCATGGAGCAATAGTGGACAGTCGCTGCCATCATGTTGTTGACTTGAATTGAATTGAATGTTTTTGTGATATCTGCTGGACATTTTGGTTGTTTATTGGTATTGATTGTTTTCTGTGTGTTGATGTACTTAAGTGCATTAAGACATTTATATGCTCATTCCATACTTTACAAATCCAAGTAAAATGGTATATATCATTTTGGAAACAAAATTCAGAAAATAGGACTATTAGAAATGTAAGTAGTAAGTACATTTTAAGTAAATGTAAGGGGAAACCTATACAAAATACAATGGCATTATGCAGGCAGGAAGATAAAGAGGATAGGGGGTTCATCGTTGCACTTAAAAGTTGCATAATAAAACTCAGTGTTTTGTTGTTTTTTGGTTCCTCTTTTAACCTTGGATTTACAACCTGCAAAGTGGTTGAAGGTCTATGAATAACATTGCAAGGTATTCTAGTTGATTTCTGACAGACCTGTGTACCAATTTTACAGGAATGAGGTGTCTGAACAAGATTTGCTGTTACTCTGTTAATCCTGATTAGCCGAAGAAGTTTGTCCTAAATAGTAAACCATTCTTCATTATTTAGACAGATTTCATCAACCGCACATACTAATTACTCTAACCTTGAATCACATCAAATTCCCAAACATGAAAGCTTGCTTGATGAGTCCACATTCGAATTACTTCCTTGTTAGCACACAATTAGGAACACTTTGTGCGAGAAAATGCAGTGATAGCAAATTCCCCTTTGTTATGTTTTTACCTCAGGTTTCAAGGGAGGACTTAAAGTGCCTCAAAGAGAACATTTGGAAAGCCGCATCAAAAAAAAAAAAAAAAAAAAAAACTTCCACTGAGCTCAATCACAGCTCTTGTTTAACAAGATGGGTAGAAGCAATTAAATGTCAAGGAGGAGTGGCGTTAGTATTCTGTTGATGCAGGGGAGATTTCCCTGAACACGGTGCGAAGGCTATAACTGAAGCTTTGTCCAGAATTTCAAAGATCCATAACAAGCACACCCACACCTGGGCAGTATGAGAAAACCTGTAGTTTGCTAAAACTCATAATGAAGCCCTAAAACATTCTCTAGAGAAAGGCTCTGCTCACATTATCATAGAATTATGCCTGCAAGCTTTCAACCATTTAGCACCACAGCATGGGTTCTCTGATACTTTAAGCAGAAAGAGCAGATATAGAGCAGTTCAAGACGATGAGTTTACATGTAAAGCAAGTTAAAGTTTTAAATAGTGATGCCTTACCATGCTACCAGTGGTGCTTTTATCAAACTAGTATTGGGGTAATTTTTTCTTCTTTAAACCACCTTCAGTCTTACTTTGCCATCTTTGTTGTTTATGTTTTGTAGATGAGATTTAATCTGTACAATCATAATCATCTGTTACACCAAAAAAATCCTATCTCAATATCCAATTTAGATGTTGGAAAACAAAAGGAGTTTGATAACTGCCAACTATAGTTGATAATACACAAAGAGCATCTTGAACAATTAAACTATATATTTACAATTTCAAGTAGAAGATTACTGTCAACACCATATTGTCGAAAGTGTCGGGTCATTTGCCTTTGTACACAATTGAACCAGAAGTACATCTGATTGTTAATTGGCCCATCCTTTGCATCCTCTTGTAGAAGGTGTTTCTATGAGGTTTAGGAGTGTTCATCTATCCATCCATTGTGCATACCCACTTATCCTTGTAGGGTAGTATTGGAGTGCATGTCTCTAGTGTTCATTGAAGAGGCAGGGTACACCCTGGAGAGGTTGCCAGTCCATCAGAGGGCAACACAAAGGAGAAACATCCATGTGGGGTTCTCTCTGGAGTACCTACATACAGAGGAAAATCATGCAAACTCCACACTTTGGTTTATTGACTGAATACTTCTGGCAATACAGTAAATGTGACAATAACAATAAAAAAGTAGGACAATAAATTAAGAAAAATAGTATAACAATGGTTTTTATTTGGTATTTTGCTTTTGGCAGCCATGTTGAAAATGTTGATGTTGACTTGATAATATTGGTCATCTTTATTCGTCATCGTAAGATACATTCCACTGTAATTTGTCTTCTGTATTTAACCCATCCCTAGGCTGCCACTGTGCTTCGCCCGGGGAGCAATCTGGGGCTGAAGGTCTTGGTCAGGGACCCAGAGTGGCAATCTGTGAGATTTGAACTCAAAACTTCCAGGACACAAGTGCAACACTTTAACCAATAGGCCTTCCTCTCCCCTGAAACCTGAGGTAAACACATAACAATGGGGAATTTTTGAAGACTATGAGTGTTAAAAGAACAAATTCAACTCAGAAAACGTTGAGGTGGGGTTAGGGGTTATGGAATTCATCGTGGGTGGAATAATATCTAGATCTGGTATTTCTGTAATATTCTCCAACGGTGGAAACCATGTGATCTTGCCATTTGATAGTGAAAGTTTGGTGCATCATTGCAGATTATTGTGAACAAAGTTAAACTCTGAACAAAGACTGACACAAAACCCCATTTTACACCAGAGATTCTTTTAAGCTGCATTTCCTAAGGAGCAACAGTTTTGTAATTCCCATAGTAGCTCACGCTCTTTCACTTTATCTTTAGTGGCACAGATGTAGCCCAGAAAAAAAGAAAAAAAAGAGAAAGAAAAAAGGCCTAAAAACACAAAAAGCCTTTCATGAGAATGACAGATTTCGTAGGATTATTAGACTCATCACAAGTTTTGTAACCAGTGGGGTCTCTCTCTGTCTCTCTGTTTTATTGGAGCTTTTGTTCAGTGGCCTTGGGCTGCATATCTGGAAAGATGAGTGCAGTGTGGGTCCCCTAAAGTTTGGGGCTTCAAAATGGGCTTCATGAATAGATAGTTACTAGCTAATTAAAAAGGCATACAAACAATGGCTTAGTGCAGTTCATATTACAGAACAGCTCCAACTGGGACAGGCCTTGTTCATGCAGGGAGGAAGACTTCAAACTTATCATGCAGCTATAGCGTCATACGTGCACACCATAGTTAAGACAGGCTAAAAGCACAAAAACAATATTTGAAGTAAATCAGCAGATGAGCGTACAGGACAAATGCTGGTCTATTGTTATTTTACTGTAAAAAGACACATTTTATTCATGCTAATGACATATTTCGGTCAGTTCATATTCAGAGGACAACAGCCATGTTGCACATGAAGAAAGCTCAAAGATCTCATTTTAAACCCAGCAAATACTTTATATGAAAACAGAGAGATGAGCTCATTTAAAGATGAGTGTTGGCCTCTCCAGTGTGTTCACAACAACACAGCATTAAACATTTAACTCCAGTTTGGTTTTCACAACTGTGTTTCTTAAGCTCATTAGATATGAATCTAGGCCAAGTAAATATTTCACCATAGGCTACTGTTAAATCTGATCCCTAGCTTCTCCTCTGTTTCTTTGCCACACTGAGTACATCCCTCGACCTCATTTGGCAGGGCTTGCATTGCGCAAAGATTCTAAAAAAGCTTGAGATGTGTTGCTATATTTAAATTGGACAATGTTAAGCATCTTTATAGTTTATCTCAGCTCATTACAACTTTGCCTGATTTATTTTTCTAAGCTCTGTTGCCATCTCTGCAAATCATAACATCAGCATTTCTTTGTTGCCTGCTTTATGATTATGAATATTTACACCTATCAGGCATTGCATTATGGTCACAGTTAAGTAAGTGAATAACACTGATTATCTATTCATCAATACACCTTTTAGTGGCTGGCATGTTCTGCCAGCCACTAGCAGTAGGACATTTTGTCCTCAAAGTTGGACTAGCGTGATGACTCAGACAAGATGGATAAAGGCAAAATTGTGATGGCTGAATGGTGGCAGAACATTTTCAACTTTAATACACTTGTGGGATGTTCCTGATCACAATCTATTAAGTGTTTCAGTGCTGAACCAGATTCATGGGAGCCCAAGAGTCACTGGATGTCCGTGTGGAGCAAAGGCAGGTTATGCTCTTTCAGGAGAAGTGAATACTGCTTGTTAAAACTCAATCCAATCTGCTAGGTTTCCACAGATAGGAAACCTTTTGACCAATCTGTCTATGTAACCCTATGGATTAACAATGGGGTGTCACTTAAGGCCTAGTTTCACTGGCTCGTATTGGCGGTGCATTGCACCACTTACATTTGATTGCAAATTATCCTTGCATTTTGAGAAGCATAGCAGCTTTATGTATCACACTACCACTCCAGTATCACCTCAGCTTCCTTTGCATTTAACATTATAGTTTATAAAATTAAATCTCCAGGTAATCCAGGCTGCCATGAATTTGTTGGGAGCATTAAAATACTAACTTTGCTTAGCAAATAGTAGCAAATATGCTAGTATTATAGAATTGACATAGTTGTGACTTAACTTTGAGTAATAGCCCAAAAAACTATTTTACTTAATCCCAACATTCTCTATGCAAATGCTCTGTCTACACTAATAAAGATTGACCCACCTCTGCATTTCAAGTGTTTTGACATCTGAATGAACTTAGATGGCAGAACTTGATCTATTAGAAAGAACATTTAATTTCCTCACAGGACCTTGTTTCATACACATTTAAGGCACATATGTGGGAAGAAATAAAACAGTGACAATAGCTTTGATTATATGTATATGAAAACAGTTTTTGGATATAAAACCATCATATAGATTTTCTTTGAATCTACACAAAAAACAGTTACATTGATGCAGCTAAAAAAAACAACCTTGTCATATTTTGGTACTCTCCTTTCCACTCAATGCCCCCTGCTGCCATCTGCTTTTGCTTACTTTTATCTTATACAAAGACCTACTGCTTGCTATTAATTACTGTAGACAACTTTTCAAAGCACCAATGAGTCGGCCCACCTTCAATCAATGCATCTGACTTCACATTATGTAGAGGGTTTGCAAAATAACTTTTCCTGAAACTGCCACAGATCTCAACTAAAGAAGTTCTTCCATCCAACAATATTTAAGCTTTGTATAGATCAGAAAAAAAGACATGTTAATGAGTAAGTTAATTATCCCTAATCCAGGATAAAAATTTTTACTTCATCTGGAAGTGTGGCTTGCAAATTATATTTAGTATCTCTGTACTTTGATAACCTTAAGGGACATCCATTGTAATCAATTGCCTTTAGAAGTCATCAAATACATAAACCTGTCCACCTTCTCCATATAAATATATACAAACGTTCTGTCATGGTGTCAGAGGTTTGCTAAAAGTAAATATCAGTCATCATGAAAACAAAGGAACACAGCAGGTATGTCAGTGATAAAATTGCGGAAAAAACAGAGTTAGATTTTAAAACAATATCCTAAGTTTTGAACATCTTACAAATAACTTTTTATGTTAATCAGTGATCTGAATATTTAACTGATTTATGCATTTCACATACTTTTACATTAATATCTTTACATATATATATATATATATATATATATATATATATATATATATATATATATATATATATATATATATATATATATATATATATATATATATATATACATTGCACCCACTTTACAATTTCATAGTGTTTCATGTTGGCCAATAAGCTATATATATAAGTTTATAGTTGCAACTTCACAAAATGTAAAAGGGGTAAGATAAATGGCTAAAAATATTCTTGAAAAGTTGGCATTCTGACACTTGACACAACTCTTCTAAGTTAGCAGGAGTCATATGAATTGAATGAGATATAAGATGCACAGCTGTTAAATGAGAAACATATCCTTTTTGTCTATACAATTATTACCAACCTTCTTGTTGAACTTAGGGCTTTACTGTAGGATTTGGTTTCTGGACATTATATATATAAAAAATACAGAATATATGTTTTGCACCCACTTTCTGACACTGTTTAAATTTTAAGAATTGTTATGGAAATGTATAATTAGTTGTAATATTAATCAGGCATTTTTATGGAAAACAATAGTTACCTTCTAATCCCTGGGTTTGCCCCTCTGAGGGAGAACATGCATAGCTTCACAGGGTGTTTGTATTAAGGTCTGAAAACTATTTTATGGTTCTTGAGGTCATCTAGGTTGACCCCCTGATAGGACATATGGGTGCTAAATCAGCCATAGTTCATGAAGACTCTCGAGAGAATAGTCTCCTTGTTTTGGGTGCAGATAGGACTTGGAGTCTTGGATGTCTGGCCACTTACACTCCCCAAACTAATCGGGAGGGGCTGGTCAGTCTGCTAAAAAGATGTGTTTGTGGAGATGATGGCAGACAAAGGGCTTACAATGGCTGGGGAGAAGGACATCGGTAACATACTGAAATTAAGCTTGTAAGTTGTCTTTGTGTCTTTGGAATTCCAAATGAAATAAATATGCATATTTTAAATGTTTGTCTCTGATAATTGTTTCTCCTTTGTTACCAAATCTTGGACCGGGGTGAGACAGGCCGTGGGGAATGGACAGGAGCGGGCCCTTTAAATCTTAATACAACCTACACAATTTAAAGATGGCTGGTGGCTGGTAATAAAAAAATTGGTGGGAGCACACTAGGAGTTTTACAAAACAACATCTTAATCTGTCCACGGTCACTTGCCTGCTGCCAGATTATTAATTCTGGTTATTTTGGTCTAAATTTCTTAAGCAACATTTCTTTCCTCCAGCGAAAGCCTTGTGAAATCATTATTTTATAAAAACTTGTTTTTTTCACTATGCCATTCTTTTCTGTCTTGTAATTCTTGATGTTGTCTGACTCTTCTGTTTGTATTTGTATTTTTGAGTAACATTCAGACCTGCGCACCTAAGCTGCCAGGGGTGTTCCTTCTTTTGTGCCATTATGCATGTTTTAGATTATTTAATTTTTAATAAATAACTCTCTGTCTTTTAGGTACTGCCTGGTGAATATCAGCCCAAACAGCTGATATTAGGACAATAGTTAAAAGAGTGATTTGAGTAATGGCATTCTTCTTACAGCAAACTCTACACGCATATGGAATAAAAGAGTGACAACTTCTCTTCAAGTATAATAATTTATTAACAGCAATAAATCAACATCCAGAGAACACCACAATATAATGTTTATCTGTACAGTTGTAGCACTATCAAACAATGGTGAAGGTAATGAGAACAACCATTATGTTTAAAAACAACCGTAGTTACGTTTACTAGAGTTAGTAAAAGTAAGTTATCCGGGAAGCTATTCAATTCAATTCGATTTAATTTTATTTATATAGCGCCAATTCATGAAACATGTCATCTCAAGGCACTTTACAAAGTCAAATTCAATCATATTATACAGATTGGATCAGATTGTACAGATTGGTAAAACATTTTCTATATAAGGGAACCCAGTTGATCGCATCAAAGTCCCGACAAGCAGCATTCACTCCTGAAGAAGCGTAGAGCCACAGGGAGAGTCGTCTGCATTGTCTATGGCTTTGCAGTAATCCCTCATACTGAGCAAGCATGAAGTGACAGTGGAAATAAAAACTCCCCATTAACGGGAAGGTAAAACCTCCAGCAGAACCAGGCTCAGTATGATTGGTCATCTGCCTCGACCGACTGGGGGTTAGAGAAGACATAGCAGAGACACAACAAGAGAGCACTGCTCTCTTGTTTCCTTCCAGTTTGGTTTTGTCCAACTTTTTTCTCCATTTTATGTTGGTCGTTTTGCAAAATACAATCACTTTTCTTACTAAAACGCTGACATGTGAGTGCACTGTAATATCAAATAGATAAAGTAGTAAAATGGCTAGCAAGTAAAAATAAATAAACAAATTCAAAATAATGATGACAAACATAAATAAGATGCCTTCAAACATTTTGATGCTGTATGACAATAAGTTAAATTTGCTAAATTTCATCATCATGACACAGATTTCTTAATCCAGTCTAATCGGTTAATTTCTCTCCTTTGATTACTAGGACTGTATTTGTGTTGTTTTTCCTTGTACTATGAACCAATCACAGCTCTTGAAAGCTAATGTCAAACCTAGCAATGGGGTCAACCACCTCCATACTAAGATACATTTCTTTTCCCAGATTTTCTCTCAGCAACAATCTGAATAACTTTTAAGCTAAGACTCACTGGTAGAAACTTTTAGGCTAAGACAGAAGTCACCACGTCTTATGTGGTGTGGGAGTTGTTTGAATGGTTGTGTTGGGTTGGGTTAAATATAATTTTCTTTCCTCAGTGTGTGTGTGGGTGGGGTGTAGTGGAGACATGCTTGGGTGGCTCCGTGTCTGGCTCCTTGTCTCGGTCCTGGTTCATGGCGGCTCTCGTGCTGGTTCTATCTGGGGAACGGTGGTCTGCATGTTTTTTTCTCCTCCGGGTAGTCCGGGGTTGGGGGCATGTTGGTTTTGGTCTGCAGTTGGCACTCGGGCCACCCCGCTTGTCTCTAGCCTCTGACCCCGCAGACTTTGGTGGCATGGCTAGTGGTGCCTCCCCATCAGGGTGGGCTTTTGGAGAACGGGGGTGTCTATTGGAGCTAGCAGGGGAGCTGGCTTCCTGGGAGGGTATGCTACTCCCCAGCCATTTCATCCCTGGACACCTCCCACTGCCTGCTCCATCACGCTGTCACACATGTAGGACCTTGGGGAGTGGGGACGTTGCTGGGGACCGAGGAGGTTTTCCCAGCCCCGCTGTCTTGTGATGTCCTTGGGCCCAATTGTATTGTACAACTTGTACAAATTTCATATTTTATATATTTTATAACATTCTTACAATGGTATAACATTGTGAGAACACATCTCCCAGGGGCTTTCGCAATGTGGCTTTTGGGGGGTTTCTTGCGGCCCTCCTCTGTTCTTCCCTGGGATGTGGGAGGCAGCTATCCCTGTGTCGGTCCCTCTTAGGCCCCTTTGCTCTGGGGGCCCTTTTAGGCGTCTGGGGTTCTGATTCTCCTTGGCGTCTGCCTCGTTGCTCTGGGGGTAGGTCTGGCTCCACACAACCACTAAACCTTACATACACAAATGCACTCTCGCAAACACCTACAGGTTCTTGGATTAAGGTGCTAACAGATTCACTTAACAATCTATACACTATACAGAAAACCCCTTAGCTTTAGCTGTCACTTTATACATCTTGTATTGAATAGTACTGTTTATTTTTCAATTATGTTATCAAGCAGTTCATTATTTGTTCCTGTAATACTTTATCGGTTGGTTTTGCTGCTCTTTTCATATGTCTCTTTGCAGGGGTAGAACCAGACTCGGAGGATCTTATCCTGCCTTTTCCTTTTCCTTTCGTCTATTTTTGTCTCCTTTTCTCCATTTTAGCATTTTGTCTAACCTTTTTCTCTTTCTTTTTCCTCTTTTACTTTCCCGTTTTTGTGTCCACTGAATGTAAAATAGTCTCAGAATAAAATCTAATAAAGCTCTTTGCATATATAAATCAAGGGTAGCACTATGGCGAAAGCAGTAATGTTCCACTCACTGGGATGTGATTAAATCCTGTAAAATCTAAGTCAGTGATCTGGCATTTACTTATCCAAATCTAGTGGATGTCACCTCGTCCATTGCTATTAACGAGACCCACAGCGGCCGCAAGTGCAGTGCGTCTCCGCCAGCGAGATGAGCAGTGAAGAACCTCCAGGGCTGGAACATCTGATCCAAGCCAACAACTAGCACCAACCACTCGACTATGAAATCCAGAGAGGACGTTAAAAAGACAAAACTACTTCCAAGGAGCCATGTTAAAATGCACCAGAGAAGCTGGTGGTTTAGACCAATGCTAAAGCATCTGAAGGGCTTCGCTGGGAGATTAGAGCCAAAGTGCGGCAGAGGTGACCTGGGAGATAGAAATGGAGACAAAGTTTCAAACCAGGTATGCTTTGCATTGGTAAAACAATTATAAAATTGTCTAAAGTTCAGAAGTGTTTGGTGACTGTACATCAAAAAAGAGTTGACTCTAGCATTTAAAAACAGCATGAACTACACAAACAAACACAGCAGAGGCAGAGACAGAGACAAAAGGCAAGCCACACACACTGGCACAAACTTGTCTCATGTTGAAAGGAGAAGCTAATTAATAGGACATAAAAAATAACAACAGCCTAACAACACATTTAGGAGTTAAATCTGCTTTAAAACAAAGCTTGTTTTTAATTGTTGCAAGGTTCCTCCGAGCACAACATTAGGAAAAGTCACTTACTTGTCCTCTGCACAGCATTTGATTTCATAAGCTCTGCAAAATTATTAAGAAACGTTCTAATGAGCACTCAAACAGCAAGACAATCAGTATGCAATGGCATTGATAGCAAAGACATTTAGATAAGAACCAAGTTTATCTATCCACGATTGACCCATTTCCTCGGAACAGATCTTTCTAAATATGGTGCAACTGCATTGGAAAGTTACCTCTTTGAAGCCGTGAAAAAAAGAAAAAAAGATGTGGCTTCAGGGTCTAGCAAAGAGATAATGCTGTTTCTGGTTTACAGGAGAGAATGCAAACCAATGAGGTCAGCCTTAGAGGCTGCAGGCTTCAAACTTGAAGGGTCCTCAGTTGTTTTGACTCACCTTGATGTTGCAGCTTCTCTACTCAACAGCAGGAATTCAGCCTCTCTGTATCCCAACACTGCAAAAATTTCAGCTTGTTTTACTCCTCCGAGGCTTTGGGTTCATTTTGGAGAAAGATAGATCCTGGACTGTAGAAATAGACTTTTATAGAATTTCCTTGTTGTGTGAATACATAATGAGAGTTTTTTTTTATTGGTGTTGATTAGAGAGCTGTTAAAATGTGTAACATTTACAGATAATGGACAAGAAATTCTGGAATAAATTAATTGCAAAAGGGTACATTTTATTTAACTTAAACCAGCTTCTTTTGCTTCAGGAAATTTCTGTTTTATAAGTAAAAGTAGCAACTATATTTGTTTTAAGAAATTAAAATTGGTGATTAGTAGTTTATTTCAAGGTGGCAGTATGAGTTTAGGTCTTTCTGGATCAAATACTTTCACCTTGTGGCTCAAAACGTCACATGCAACAATGAATGTTGGGTAATACATTTCAGTGAAGCCCGTATCAATGCAGACTTCACCAAAGTGTGGATCGCGGGCACAAAGGTGGCAGGGCGAAATACTGCTGGAGAATCAGGACACACTACCACGTACTCACACCCTCAGCGGGAACATGCATTTAAGGGGCACAAGGGTGGATGTGCAAGTACTAGGATAGGGCAAGTACCTTCTTAATTTGGAGTACGAAGCTGCAGCCATGTGAGAGGGTCATGCGAAAGGTGCACTAATTGTTTTCCAAGGAACTGACACTATACTGGCTTCGGCTGCAACCTTAGTGAACTGCATTTGACTACCACTGAAAGTGAAACTTTGAGACTGCTGCAATGTTTATATATTTATAAATGACAAGTCGATGCAGGAGTTTTTGCGTTGACAATTGCAGCCCCGCACTGCTCAAGTAATAAACAAGTCCAGTTAGCTTTAAAGCTGCATGCAACTCTACTGTATTGTTGAATCTTTCGTTTGACAATACTCCATAGCTGCTCTGTGGGATTCAGGTCATACAGGTTCTGTAAACATTCAAGTACAATGATACCATGGTCATTAAAGCAGGTATTGTTCATTATGGCAGTGTGGGCAGGCGCCAAGTACTGCAGGAAGAAGAAATCAGCATGTCTGTAAAGGTTGACAGTGGAAAGCACAGAGTGCTCTAAAATTGCCTGGTAGGCGTATGCGTTGACTCATGCATGATTAAAAAAACACAGTGGACCAACATCAGCAGATGACATGGTGAAAAAGAGGTCATTTTTTTGTCCTTGGTTCAGGTAACACACTCCTGGCATTTCTCTGGTTCAGGAATGGCTTAACACAAGGTATATGACAGTTGTAATCCATGTCCTGAATACATCTGTGTGTGGTGTTCCTTGAGTCTCTGATACGAGCTGGAGTCTACAGCTTGTGACTCTCCTATCAACTCTTGAATGGGCCTTGGTTCTTAATGCTGTTATTACAATTGCTTGTGCACCTTGTGCTACCACATTTCCACACAACTTTCCAAAATTATGATTGGTGAAAGCACTCAGCTTCTGTAGCATCAGTCTGTTGTAGCTCATTCACCTTGTGTAGGGTGTAATTGTCTGTTTACTGGACAACTGTCAAGTCAACACATCCATACATCACTGGGAACTCGATATTTGAGCCAGACACAGAGTTGTGTTTTAAAAAAGTTTAGTGTAGAAGGTATAGGTCACAAGCAGGCAGGACAGAGTGAAGATAGTTAATGACATGTAGCAGGCTGACTAGGTAATGAAAGTAGAGTAGAGGCTGGATGATGATGACGGCAGAGACATGTTGAGCAGGTGATGATGGTAAAAACAGTCTGACCAGAGGGCTGTTTCACAAAACCAAGACAGATGATTCAGCCAGGATATCCCAGATATCCTGGCTGAATTAAGCCTGTACTTGGTTTCACAGCCCGCTGCTCCCCGAGGGATGGGTTAAGATGCAGAAGTGAATTTCTCCGTTGTGGGATCAATTAAGTTAAATTATTATTATTACTTTTTGTTAGGCGGAAATGTACTTTTTTAAATACCTTTTTCTTCTTTTTCAGTATCGTAATTCTCTACAAAAC
Source organism: Fundulus heteroclitus (assembly GCF_011125445.2). NCBI lineage: Eukaryota > Metazoa > Chordata > Actinopteri > Cyprinodontiformes > Fundulidae > Fundulus > Fundulus heteroclitus. The sequence continues at coordinate 422,362 of NW_023396518.1, forward strand.
TGAATGTGGTGTTGTCATTAGCTGTTATTTGTGTGTGTGTGTGTGTGTGTGTGTGTGTGTGTGTGTGTGTGTGTGTGTGTGTGTGTGTGTGTGTGTGTGTCTCCTGTCTGGCAGTGTAGCATTAAGAATTGTTGACTTAATGCCAAAAAGAGCCCAACAGATTTTACATTCACAAGCAAAACCTTACTGCTTTCGCCATAGTGCCCCAATTGATTTATATATGCAAGAAGCTTTATTGTAATTTATGCTGGGAATATTTTAGGCTAAATGGACACTGAAACAAGAAGGTAGAAGAGAAAAAAGGAAAAAAGGTGAAAGAGGAGAGAAAAGGGAGAGAACGATACAACATCCTCAGTCTGCTTCTTCACCTGCAAAGAGATATATAAAAAGAACAGCAAAACCAGCCGATAAAGTATTACAGGTACAAACAAGCAACGCCTTGATACCATCACTGAAGAATATACAGTATTATTTTATACGGAATGCAAAAATGACAGCTGAAGATAATAATAGAGGTTTTCTGTATAGCTGCTGCTATTCTGAATTTAACAGAAAGGCCTTTAAGAATATTCAATGTGTTGAGGAAATTAGAATGGCTGATGAAACAAAGGCGTCAATAAAGTCCGGTGTTACACCATTTTCCAGGACATTCTGTGACTCTAGGGGTTGCGGTTTTGTTGACTCTTACAGAAAACTAACTTTTTTTTTGCCTTCAAGTGCACAAAATATGCAATCTCACAGCCCCAACAGGAAAACAAAACTATACAAACCATTAGGCCCAGTCACCTAATAACTATTAATGGAACTAATATTATGCTGTTTGATATATTTTTATCATTAATAGGATTTCATGGCATATCAGATATCCTACGTTAACTTATTTCATTTGTTTTAGAGTATATGCTTAGTTTTTTAAATGCAAACAATATTTGTATTAATAATTAATGCCACCATTAAAATCTGACAAGAGGTGAACATTGTTTTTCAAAGGCTGTCTGCTGAAGAAGTTCCATCCCTCTCAAACATTTCGTGGCCAGGGAACCCTTAGCAGCAGTAAAATAATTTTCCAAGAACCCCTTTAGATTCCTCATGCTGATAGTACTTTAAATAGCCTTTTGTACTGTTAAATACATTAGGAATTACATGTGTTTTTAAAAAGATATAAAAATACACCTAATATTAGAGCTTTGGTGGAGATTAGATCCTCATTCACGATAAAGCCAAACTCAATGTAACTGTTGTTATACTTCCTAATGTTAGCTGATTTGGCTTTTACCTTACTTGATGTAATGGACGGAGCTAAATATTTGTCCCCTGTGTTACTTAGCTCAACCCCAACGCATCCTCAGCAGTGCCTCCTCAGGCCCGACAACATGCGTTTCATGGACCCCCAACCTGTGGTTCACGGACCCCCTGTGGGTCCGAAGACCCCAGCGTGAGGGCCGCTGTTCTACTGCTTCAGGAGTTATAGAAAGGTCAGTGAAACACCACCCTCTAGAGTCAAAATTGGATAGATCATAGAAAATGGTTTAACATTGTTTTTTGCAAAATGAGTAGCTCCAAACAAATGCGTTTTCCTTTATAATAGCAGCAGTGTTTCCTTTCTTGAGTCGGATGTGCTTCCGTTCCTCATAAGGCTCCATCAAAAGATGTTGCTGGTTTGGTTTAAAGATTGGTGCACGCAACTCATCCATTGTAGCATCAGTGAATCTGTAATCAACTCCATGGTCTTTTGTAGACAGCCGGGGATGTGCATTTAGCTAGATTACTTACACCTGCCTTCACATAGTCGTGCTTCCTGAGCCTGGATTGGGCTTTGTGAAATGGATAAAACCAGGGTGTGCTGATCATGCTATGTCAAGTCTGGCTTAAGTGCTTATCCTGGAGTTCCAATTTCGGCTTTTGTGAAATACACCTCAGATGAGGTTGGCAGAGACAGGCAGATGACTAGAGTTCAAGCTAGGGCTGGGCGATAAATCGATTTATTCGATTAATTTGAATTTACAATTCTTTAAGATTTCATTTTTGGAAAATCTGGATTTTATTTTGCCAATACACTCATTGGGTTTCCATGAAGAGAACAGCATGTGATGCTGAACATATGTTTAGGCAAAATTATTGTCAAAATATTGTTAAGTGGAAACCTTTTTTTACCATAATACAAGGTACTTCATTTACATATTTACTTTTTTTTTAACTTAGTTTCAAGTTCACAAGTGCAGTGAAGCCTGTTCTTAGCTCAATGTGTAATACCACTAGCAGCAAATGTTTTGTTGTATTTTCATTGTTTATAATGGCACGGCTACCATCTTGTTTGCATGTTTCACAGCTCGTTTTTAGTTGCACTTTGAATCCAGGTCAACTCCCTGACGAAATGATTGACAAAAAAAGCAAGGTTTTAAAATAATGTCTTTAATTTCTTTTTATGAAACAAAAAGGAGGGGAAAAAAATCGATTAATCGGATTTGGTATGATAAAATCTGAGATTTATTTTTTAATCCATATCGCCCAGCCCTAGTTCAAGCTGATGAGTCTCCTCAGCAAACATACAGGAACACATGAAGCAGACAGTGCACACAAGCACTAGTACGGCAAACCAGTGAGGGCAGGCCGGGCACAGTATTGGCAGGCTGATCAGACAGACACTTGGGGAACCAACATGCAGGAAGTGAGACAAGATGTTCTGGCTGGAGTGGTAGTGTGAGGCAGGCATAGGTAAGTGGAGTAACAGGTGAAAAGACTTGGACCTAATTAGCAGCAGCAGGTGAAACTGATTTATGTGAGCTGAACGATGACTGAGAAAAGTGGAGCATGGAATGGAGAAGGATCAGCCAATCAGTCCAAAAAGGAAAAACCCAACTTGTGACACATACATACATACATACATAACCTCACTAGCCAAAGTCACATGATTACAGCAACTGGATATATCACTGTGTGGGACACGATCTCCCTGGATATGGAAGTCTGCGTACTTTCTGAAACACTCAAAAACTATTATAGTATATTAAAATCAGCCATACCACAGTCAAACTCATTTCTGAGCTGAACAGAACAAGTTCAAACCAATCAACTGCTTGAGCATAGGTCATTTTTTTTAAAACCAAGGCAAACATGTTAAAGGCAATAGAATTATACCAAGTAATTAAATGCACATATAAATAAAATTCTGAAATGGTGTGACTAATTAACAGTGTTGGGAGTTTAGTAAACACACCAAAACACAGTGAATAAGCATCAGTATTGATAGTTGATACGTTCTATAACTAATCACACGTCTTCCATTAGCTGGTGTTTGGATTTTGAATGAAATAGCTGTTCATTGTGCTTCCAATTAAACTGTTTAAAATTACAACTTAATATGCTTAAGTCCATGCCACACACTCCAGCTATCACTTAGGAGGGGCAGTCAGGCACAGACTTGTTGTTTATGGTTTTGTGTATTCCTCTAAAAGCTAGTCAAGCAAGGCTAAAAGTAGGGCCCGTACTCCATATTTATGAAATTGGCTCTGTGTGAAATTGGTTTTTGCCTAATGGATCCCTGCATGGGTGCTCTGTCTGATACCTTTGCCTCAGCTTATTGGCACCAGAGTCACACCGAGGACAGAGAGACCAAACAGAAACAGGACCAAAAGAAATGTACAATAAAAAAATACTTTTTTATAAGACCAAACAATAAATTATCCAAGTAAAAAAAACTAATGTTTTGCCCACCTGAAGAAGTAATGTTTAATATATATATATTAATTATAATTAATATATATATATTAATTATATTATTGTGTGTGTGTGTGTGTAAATATATATATATATATATATATATATATATATATATATATATATATATATATATATATATATATATATATATATGTGTGTGTGTGTGTGTGTAAATATATATATATATAGATATATGTGTGTGTGTAAATATATATATATATATATATATATATATATATATATATATATATATATATATATATATATATTAGATGTAATTCCTTAGAGTTTGTCTCTGTGTAATGACTGCCAAGTGTATGACTGTCAGGGTAAGTATTTAACAAACATAATCAGGAAGCAGTGCATCAATGCAAAAGTAGGATTAAAAAAAAAGATTCTCACAATAATCTCTACTACAGTGCTGCGAAAAAAAGATTTTCCCTTTATACTTTTTGCTTTTTTAACCATGCTTACATTTTTTTAGATCATCAAAGGAGAAATCATAAAATAACTACTTCTAAAGTACTGCTGACCTTGCTTGCACTGACGTGCACAACAACATGAAAGAGACTGGGCAAAAATGGCCTCCATGGGAGAATCGCAAGGTAAAAACCATTGCCACCTAAAGTAACAACAAGTTCCGTCTCACATTTAACAATTAATGTTGTGATTATACCCAAGAATATCAGAAACATATTCTTAGGACTGGCAAGAACTTTTTGACTGCTGTATGTGCGATGATACATCTGGGATTAAGCAAACACACCATTTCAGAAAAAGAACATCATGCATACAATCAAACATAGTTGTGGTACTGTTATGGTCTGGAGCTGATTTGCTTCTTCAGGACCTGGGTGACTGGCTATAATTTATTGAACCCTGACTTCTGCTTTCTATCAGAAAATCCTGAATCCTCAGCCATCAGTTGGTGAACTTAAACTCAAGGGCACATCTGTAATGCAGCAATACTATGATCTAAAGCACTAAAGACTTTGGACTGTCCAAGCCAACCTCTGGACATAAATCAGATTGAGATGCTGTGGCATGACCTTTAACAGACCATGAAGGATGTCACCACCACCAGTTATTAAGTTCAGCAGGTGATTACTTTTGTCACGTAGGTCTTGGAAACCTTTTTTTTTTTTCATTCTCATTGGAAAACGTTTTTGTTTGCTCATCTTATATTAAACACTATGTTTTGATGATCTAATATACTTAAGTGACACTTAAAAGCAAAAATTTAAGAAATCTGTAAGGATATAAAAGGCCCGTAATACCCTTGCCACACAATGTAATGCAACACGGAAGGTCACATCAAGAAAAAAGAGAGTTCCAGGAGTTGCTTATTAAAATCTAATGCATTTTCCAAAACGCTAGTGCCACTGAACAAGTGATGTTCAACAAGAAATGTTTTATCATAGTGTTATTATGTTCAGTCTCTGTGTCGTAAACCTCAAGTGATGACTAAACGAGCCAAAGCTATTCTTCAGCACCTTACTCTATTCATTGTTTGGCAGGATTAGGGATGCAAAACCTTCACAGTCAGTTAGTTATGTGTGAGTTAGGGTCTGCAGAAAGTGATAAAGGCTAACTAGAGCGAGCACAATGTACAAAGCACAGAGCACAGAGTCTTTGTAGAATATTGGCAAATGTAGTGCTATTACAGACTGATGTCTGGTATGTTGCATCAACAGCTAATACTGGCAAAAGTTTGCATCACTAAGTCACAAGTCCAACAAATGTAGTGCATACTTTACACAGTAGTATTTTTTATCGTAGTGTCCAACCATTTTAATGCCTGTCCGACATTAAATAACCTGAATTTGTCAATCTAAAGTGCTTTATAAGATCTTGTAGGCATATAAAGTAGAAAAATGTAAGTAGAAACATCAACAGCAATGAAAGTTAACCTAACAGATTATTAGGTAAATGGTAACATGTGAGAACAATATGGTAGCCTGCACCTAATTGATAACCCTTTTTTCATAAATAATTGATACTTTTAATTATTAAACTGTTTTATAAGGAAAAACATAATACGGATGGTGGGCATTTGCATTCAGCCCACTTTATTCTGATCAATTGCCTTCAGTTGATTTGTCAATACAGTTGAGAGCCTGGGTATAATTTAATCCTCATATAAATACAGCTGATCTGTGAACACATCAGAGGTGTGTTAGAAAACATATGTGAACAAACAGACCAGGTATATACAAACAGGTCAGGATAAAGTTCTTTGAACTAGACTCACAGTATGTTATTCTAATTTCCCAAACTTTGGACAACTCATTGCCATTAAGAGTATGGGCATGTTGAAAACCTACCAAGTCATGGCCGTTTACCCAATCTGTGGCTCTGGGTAAAGAGCAGCCAAGAGGCCCAATGGGGAATCGGCTAACTTCTGTTGAATTCTCCCCCATTTTTTGCCGCCTTGTCGACTCCACTGATCATTTCAAAACAGAGCTAGAAACATTTGTACAGACAGGCTTTTGGTTCATTGTGACGTCTATTTTGCTTTGTTTTTCTTCAGTTTTTTTGTGAAGCGCTTGGTAATTTTATCTGTGAAAGGTGCTATATAAAAAAACATGTTACTTACTTTACTTCTCAGGATGTGTTTGTGTGTGTGTGTGTGTATAGTTGTGTGAATGCTCTCCCTACAAGGGATCTCTGCTTGAGGTGTGGCTGAGCTGCACCTGTTTCAAGTTTCCTGATAATTGGTTTGCTGAGTATTTAAGGAGCAACTGGACAACTACTCTTCACCTGATTGTCAACCTATGTGGTAGAGTCAAGCCACCTGCATTCCCTGATTTTTTTTCTTTTTTAAATTTAAGTATTTTATCAAGATCTTCTTTGTCTTTAATCTCTGCCTCACCATATTCTATGGAATAAACCTTTGAACTACAGTGTCTTGTTTGTGATCTCTGCATGTGGGTCAGGAAGCTAAACCATGACATTTCTTGAGTAATATTACTCAAAACCTTCACAAATCTTGCACCTATGGGACACTATGGAATCACCATCATTCACAAATGGCGGCAAAACTTGAAATGAGGACTATGTTACGGACCAAACAGGTTGCATGTTTATTTTTATAAGTGAAATAATCTTGTTTTAATTTAGAATTTGTATTTGAGCATCTGGCCCGAAATGCAAAACCTCTCTCCAGCTCTACTGTTTGTGAGATGTTGGCAGGATTGTATCCTGGAAGTGGTGCCATCAATGCCCATATAGGCAATGATGGTGTTATGTGGAGGGGCATGATCGAGAAGAATGGCCTACCTGACTTGACCCGAGCAGTGTTTCATTTTTGGACTTCTGTGCAAGGCATGAGATGTCCATAACAAGCACCATGTTTGAGAACAAGGTGCCAAGTAAGTGTACTTGATACACTCACCCAAGGAGTGTTTGAAAACAGGAAGGCTAAATACTGAGTTGATGGTTCTTGACTTTGGGACAGATTCAGATTGTCTGATACAATGAATGAGGAACAGCTGAGGGGAGCTTAAACTGAGCGGGAAATGGTGAAACATCAGGATAATCAAGGATCTGATAAACTACACTAAACCACGCATAACTAAATATTGAAGCAGCAAGAAATACAAGGCCAAAAAGGACAAAGCAACTCGGTGTTGCAGGAAAAACTGGAAATAAATGGAACACAATGCACAAAAGGAAATATCTTACCAAAAAAAAAACAGAATCCAACAAACACACGGGAAACTTACAATACAGAAGAAAACCACAAAATGAACATTCCTTCAAATCATAGCAAAAAATCTGATTTCACAAACTTCTTTTATGAATTGCTAATGACTGTTCTAACACATTTCCTGTTGCGTTATAAACCCAGAACCAGAACCAGTGGATGGATGGATGGATGGATGGATGGATGTGTGGATGAATGGATGTGTGGATGGATGGATGGATGGAAGGAAGGTTGGATGGAGGGAGAGATGGATGAAAGTTGGCTGAAACTGTCAGTCTCGTCTCTTTCCTGTGTCTCCACATCCACCCTCACCATCTTGACAGCGGGCTTCCAAGCAGAACAGCGTCTGTCTGCCAGGTAATTCATATTCCCTGCCTGCACAGCTACAACCACCACTGACATAAGGAAACAGACATACGGGGAAGGACTGCAGAGAGATACAAAAAAAAAACTGGAAAGAAAGAATAGGTTGAGGGGTTAAGAGTTTTTCCCCCAAAAAATAATGAATTTTCTGCGGCAATGTTTTCTTTAAAGTAATATATATATATATATATATATATATATATATATATATATATATATATATATATATATGTATATATATATATATACATATATGAAGAAAGATTAATGACCACAGAGATGACGAGTTGATTCTGTGCTTCAGCCTTGCTTTCTCAACTGCACAAATGTCCACACTTTGTTTTCAGTGGACTTGGCAGGAGCACCATTGTTAACAAATTACCCATGGCTTTATCCTCCCACTCACAGAATGGCTGAACAAAAACACATAGTTCAAAATCAGGGTAAACAATGTCTAAACCATCTCACCCTGCTAGTTACATGGTTTAAAATTTGGCCGCTGAAAGGATTGCAGAACTCCTATCTACTGCCTTTTTTGCCTTCATAAGTAGGCCGCCCAACACTATGTTGACTATTAAAAAAATCTATGTTCATCTAACACACATGAGGTAAAACATTTTACCTTCGATGTTACTGTGTGACACATCAATTGGATTTCAGATAACAGTATTTTGACTCGTGTGGTGTTTTGTAATTTCAGCAAATTTGCCCAGAGGGCTTACCAAGAAATCTGCAATGTAGGTAAGTTAGCAGTCAAAAAATTTAAGGATATGAATAGTACTTTTTAAATGAATAGGCAGACTGAATGGGGCAGGGTTCTGCAACCTGTGGCTTAAGAGTTGCTCTTTAGACCCTCCACAGTATTTCTTTTCACCAAAGTATAAAGAAAGTCAAAGTAAAATGCTAGTTATACTAGTTATTTTATCTGTTTTTATTTAATATTTCTTAGTCTTCAGACAACATAACGACACTAGTGATGTAAAACAAAATATTTTTATTTTGTTCAGCACTTGTGTATTATAAACCCACAAACTATGTCCTTTAATTTTCCATGTGAGCTACCTATTTTTAGGTAACGATAGATACCAACAGATCAGCAAATTTACCTAAAAAAATAACATTTTCAATTAAACTTTATTTATATAATGCCAATTAACAAAACATGGCATCTCAAAGCATTTTACAAAGTCAAGTTAGGTCAAATCATACATATGGATTAGTCAAAAAGGGAACCAAGTAGATTCCATCAATTCTTGACAAGCAGCATTCACCCCCCACATCCCCCCCCCTCCACACACACACACACACATGTTTTACGTGGACCAGGTGTACCTACTATGAAGAGGAAAGACAGTCAGAACATTAAGGGTTGAAATAACAACAAACAATTGGAGAACAAATTGGAGAACAGTAGGAAGACTCAGCAGAGGTCTTGATGGAATAATAATAATAATAATAATAATAATAATAATAATAATAATAATAATAATAAATATTATTATTATTATTTATTATTATTATTTATTATTATTATTATTATTATTATTATTGTCACTGCAACTTACATTCCAATTAAAATTGTTCTCTGCATTTAACCCATCCCCTTGGGGAGTAGTGGGCTCCCACTGTGTGGTGCCGGGGGACCAATCTGGGGTTCTGGGTCTTGCTCAGGGACCCAGAGGGCTGTAGTATTTTTAGAGAATTCTCTATGACTCAGTAAACTGTTTCATTGCACTTTCCCAAACAAACCTAGTTTCCCATATGTATTTGTATCATTGCACCACTTAGAATTTTTTAACACCTGAAAAGGTGTGGATTGTTTGACAAATTTATTCTGCTCTAGGAGAATGTAATAAAAATCTATTCGAGAAATAGCTGTAATAATTAGTTGCATAAAAAAGTGTAAAACATGAAAGAAGCTAGTGTCCTTATAAGTGTCTGGTTCTTGAACTCTCCGCTGTCCCTCATTTGTCCTTTGCAATTCAAGACACATCACAAAGAAATCTCAGCCATCGGATGAGGACAGATTGCGAGCCGCTTGTAGCCTGGCGTTACTGATAGGTGATTGGATTGAGAATAATTCCTCCTAATGACAAAGCCGGCTCAAGGCTGTTAGTGGTAATGAGAACATGGTACGTGCACAGAAGTACACATAGCTTTCCCTCCCAGCAGACCACAGGAGACCCGGAACCACCCCCCCTCCCCCAACACACACACACATCCTTGTTTTAAACATTTACTGAGGACCTTGCCTTGACTTCCATTTATTTCCAACCCCTTCTATGGCCTTACCCTGACACCCACCCTAACCATTACCAGTGCATCACCTAACCATAAGCTACGGTATAACTAATTGGCACCTTAGTCCTAAATCTAACCCCTAGCCCAAAAAAAATAAATAAGTGAGGAACAGAAAAAGGTCCTCACTTTGGTGGTAAAATACAAAAAAAATATGTTATCACTCAGCTGCAAGTACACACACACACACTCACACACACACACACACACACACACACACACACACACACACACACACACACACACACACACACACACACATTAGGATCTAGATGCAAGGACATGCACTCATTGGTATTGCATTGTTCAAGTGCACCTTGTTGAACCTTTAGTTCTGGACTGCAGCAAGAATACATGCAAACATCTAATAAAAAAGAAGTATAAGGCCTTGTACATTTAGGATACTTGTATAAAAATAGAAATAAGAGCAGTCTTTTTCAATTTTTCACTTAGTCTTTTTGAATATGCCTCAGAAAATCCTTTTTGGATTTATGAAGGACATTCACTTCCACCTACTGACGGCTGTTTCTCTGCCCTGAATCAGCCCCATAGTGTTGGCAGGAGATTGGCATGACTCCCCTCTGACGCATGGTGCTACTAACTGGCAAATAATGTTGGTATGTTGCAAACCGCCTGCCGGGCACACATGTTACATGTATGTTGCCAAGAAGGCATTTCCGCACCCCTGCTGTACGTAGTGTCAACGCAGCAGAGCGTCCCTCTGTTTACCTGTGTCTCCACCCTCCCGTTACTGCATGCACACAATTGGACACACACCTGCAAACCACCAATGTACATGCACACTTATGCACAGGAAAAAACTCATCCAGACACAGTCAGAGAAACTTAGAGGGCTTATGTTATCTGAAACTTACCTGACGATGCTATTACATTGCTCGAGTTAATATAGGTCCATTCCAAGTCCAATATGTAACAGCAGCAACTGTTTAGGGGCGTGTTTTTGCTCCTGTAATCATATAACTTATATGTTGTTTGTTGTGGGTGAGTCCCAGTAGAGGCAATTGAAAAGTAGAACATTTAATTTGATCGAAACAGGTCAGTAAAACAGAGCTGATGTCTGTTGAGACTTATCACAGGATTCCCTGCATACCTGCTATTCCACTGGCTTCAAGACGATCAGTGTAATGTTTTACCAGTTTTCCTTGCTCTCGAGAGCTTAGTGAGCAGACAGGCGTTAATGCCTGTATTATTGCATGAACCATGTATGGTGTTTTTATAAAAAAAAAAAAAAAAAGAGATGCACAGAGAAATCACCTGGTGACCTGGATATGCACAACAGACAGGCACTACTAGTTTGCATGAACAACGCTGAGTGTGAAATTTGTCACTGTAGGAAACAAGATTCAAGATTTGCTATTTTGAGAATCAGTAAGATGTTCAAAGATGAAGTCAGAGAAAGCACAGAGATGTAATAAGCTATTTATGAGGAAATATTTTCTACAGCATGTCTGGACATGTCTGAGGTTTATTCAGGAGGGAGTGAGACTTTCAGCTGGAAGCAAAGTTGCTTTGTTTTTTTCATCTTGAGGAGTCAACCTGTCTTTCATTGAACATGCTGGATTCAGAAATGACCAAAGCCTTTTGGAAATTTTTAAATCAGATGGGGAGCTACATACTTTCAAATAGGCCTACACATGGATAGAGTCTGCCGTATTAGGAACGGTAGCCACACTAACCCTGTTAGTGGCTAAGATAACATGATGAGGCCAGTTTAAGATCCCAAGTCTGTAACCAATTTGCAGTTGCTTTCATAAGGCTATACAATATTTTTCAGTGCTCTTCTCAAGTTACAATATTTAAAGAGAAATTGTAAATGACTGTAATTGGTATTGACAGGTTTAAGCTTTACAGAAATCTGCCACAAAATTCTGTTCATTGCTTCTCTAATTAAGAAACTCATCTAAATTGTTGCTGAGCACTTTAGGTCTTAGAATGAAATGCTCTTTATGTGCGTTGTGATGTCAACACATTGTATTTTGTTAAGTTCTTCTTGCTGGTTGCTCTGCATTTTTCAACAAATTTTATATACACGGTAAAAGGCTGGATGTAGCTGATTAGTACTATATTCCGTCAATCTTTATGTTTCAATTTTATTTCAATTGTTTGACAGATTACACAGTGATTTGTCCAGGTAGCTGGGTAAGCCTTGGATTTGCTTTCCTTTGCATCCTTGCGGAAAACATAATTGGTAGCTGTCCTTTGCTGCCTTCGTTTTTGCTGCTTTAAGGAAAGCTAAAACATGTGTTATTCAGGTTATCGGTTGACAGTCGAAACACCTGGATGAAATAATCAGCAGTATCATGGCTTATAGTCTGAAAATGTACACATCTGATACTCTGAGTCAGTTTTCATCATCCTTGGGGCACATCAGCTTATAGCCTTGTTAACTGCACTTTGAAGGCAGACATGTGCAAATAAGAAGGTTATATAAACTTTTCTATTTTGTTAATGACATTAATGCAGTTTGCTGCCTTGAAGATCTTAAACCTCTGTACAACTTTAAACTACATCGGTCAAGAGATGTGTTTCTGTTCCATTTAATAGGGCACAAACAAAGACACTAACAAAAACACTGATCTGCAACGTCTAGAGGTTGTCTCCTTTTAACAAGGCAGATCACAACCAACAGTTCACTCTATTCAAATGGTGGAATGAACCAAACCTTTGGCAAATTGCATTGTAACTGATTAGTTCTACAGTCCCTGCAGAAAAAAAGGCCATCCAACAGCATGGTGCTGCCACTGCCATGTTTTGCTGTTGCAAACAGTGTGTGCAGTTTTTCTTTCACGTTTGGCATTTTGAAAGTAGGGGGGGGGGGGATAAAATCCTGTCTTATATATTTGCTATGTCCATTTGACGGCTTATGGTTAGCAGTGAATCGACCTTTCTAAGATTTGCCCTTTATACTTGCCCCTTTTCCATATAGGTACACAACTTTACAAGTTAGGTAACCTCCCAAAACACTTAAATGCACTGTGGTTGTACACTAATTCCACATCTGACTTTACACTGAAAGGCAATCTCTCTGGAGGGAGAAGGTGTTCACTTTATCATCAATCCATTAGGGGGAGCTACAGCAGCTCATCCTGACTCAGAGAGAGCCAGTTGGCCAAACAGTTGAGTAACAATTGTGTAAAGACTCACTGCTGGCACACCTGGGTACAAGAGTACTTTGTAATAATAGAAATGGTAAAAAGTAAAAAGAAAAATGTAGAAATGTCAGACTGCCCCTAAAATGTGCTGTGACTCAGCAACAAATATAATTGGAGTTCCACTTTGTAAGTCCATTGTGCCTTTCCTTTCTTTTTATTACATGGAAGGCTCCAGAGATGCACATATAAATATAGGTTCTGGTAGATGGGACTAAGGTTAAGCTCTTAGCTCTGGATTTGTGGAAAGATCTTGGTTTATGTGGCCTGCTGGATGGATCTTTAGAAATGTTTACCACAGAAACCTATTTATTGTGAGATATTCATGCATTAGTTAACAAAATCTATTTGATATATAGACAGCTCTAACCATGGCAGCAAGAACAGGTAATATGAATAACTTTGATGATGGAATTACAGTTAAATGTTTTTTTTTTTTTTTTTTTTTTTTTCCCAGGTGATTGCAGTGTAATTTATAAGACCAGCTTAACATTAGTTACAGATCAAAGACCCCTCTCAAATCCCAAATGGCAAATTCCATGATTATTTTCTCTGTCTAACAAGATAACGTACCCATACACACACACACACACACACACACACACACACACACACACACACACACACACACACACACACACACACACACACACACACTTAGAACACTCCTAAAAAACAGCTTAAAACAACTCCAAAATGAAAGAAAACATGAAGTGGGACCCAAGGAGTAAACAAGGCATCTAGATAGAAAATACAAATTACAAGCTTTACCAAAACATTATTCGTCATAGTTTCTTGTTCCTCAAGCTCTACTTATCTGCCACAGATGATAAAAATTAATTTACAATTATGAATGCAGCTCATCATCATGCTGTGACAATGAGCTGGAGGATACTACCCGTAGTTATATTTAGTAAACATATGATGAATGCTTTACGGGAGGCAAATTCCAACAACAACAAAATACACTTTCTTTCTTGTTATGTTTTTTTTTGTTTGTGTTTTTTTGTTGTTTTTTGTAGGATTAGAAAAAAACATATCCCTTTTTGTGAACAAAATCTGAACATAAAAGCAAGAAACTGTCAGTGTAATTATAACCATTTTCTTGTCTATTAGGGGTTTATCTTAGTTTATTTGTCCTCATTTGACACAACTTGATGGACAAATAATTGCATGTCAAGCCTTTCATCACCAACAAAAATCTCCTTTCCCTAATGACAAACGGCATGCTTAAAAGTCTCTGTTGTTTGAGGACTAAACTATAATTTACTCATAGTTAGTTTACCAAATTACACCATCCATTTATATAGATAACATATATTTTAATAAAGACACATGTTTAATAATTAAAATTGTACTATTTAATCTTACACGTCAGCCCTGTCATGAAAACAGCAATAAATAAATAAATAAAAACAGTGTAGAAATCCTATCCCATGATCCATTGCGGGGCAAAGCAGATTGTTCAAGAAGAAGCAGCAATGGTGGAAAAGAGAGGTAAAAACTGGTTAAGCTTTCAGTGACACAAAATTAACTATTAAGATGCTTTTAGACAAGAATATAGATGTGAAAACTCAAATATCTACTTGGTTTATGAAGACATTGGTGAATGGCATACCGCGCACGTGACGTCACCGTCTCAAGAGCAACGCCCCTTTTGCCGCTTAGGTAGGGCATACAGGTAGAGAACGCCCGTAGCAACCAGCTATTACACGCGCAACAGAACCAGCGATATGACCAACTTTACAGCCGTTAAACTTTCCCAAGACGATGTCCCAGGCGCACGGATTACTGGTTGCACTGTCGAAGAACACACCAACCTTCAGCTCAAACGATGGCTTGAGTGTCGAGGGTTTAAAAAGACTGGAAAACGGGCCTAGTTGATCGAACGGTAAGCTTTGTTTTTTTTTTTTTCCTGCGCTGCGGTCATGGCGTCATCGGCCGTTTTTTTGTTTGTAATCACCGTCCAGGGATCGGAATATGTTTAATGTTTGTCTTATTTGAAATGTTTTTGAGTAAGCTATCCTGGTAGCAGGGTATCAAGTTAGCGCCTGCTACCATGATAGCCTATATGCTATCATGGTAGCAGGCGCTTCATTATTAACATGTCGGCCACCAAAATACTCTTACCTGTTCACTACTTGATGTCGCTGGAATTGGGTCAGGATGTTCTTCGGTTGGGCCCTTTCCTCCAACAAAATGCTTGCTACATATGTAGGCCGACCGCACCGGTGTACCCAGCGCACACATTTCTCCTTGGCAGTCTTGAAGAAAACATCCTTCATATGCGGCCGATCAGCGTACCTCGAGTCGCTGTTGCACGTTCCATAGCAACAATGTTTAAAAACCATGGTCTTAGATTTGGAAAAAGCAGTCGTTTACAGAGTAAAACCAAGGGTAACGCACGTCTCTTTTACAGCGAAACAGTGGCGGACTATGCAAGCTTGTCCTACTGCGTACCACGTGATGTGATGTCATCGTGACGTTACGTTTCTAAAAATAGCTCGCTCGCGGTACGCCATTGGAAAAGTGCTTCAACATTTTTCGAAATGGCTGTTCGCACGCCTCTCCAGCTGTCTGCTGACTGCGTGGTCTAGGCTCACTTCTCAAAAACTATTGTTGGCTTTCACCACTGAGTGAAAGTCAAACACAGATATGACTCGGTCAGTTAATATCTGTTCACGTTTCTAACTGCTCATGTTTCTAACTATCCATGTTTGGTTTATTTCAGTGTTTTATTTGTTACTGTGCAAATCGCTTTGGCTATAATTAAAGGTAAGCTTTGTAATGGGATGATAAATTTGAATAAATAAATAATTAATTTTTCTGCAATAGACTGGCGACCTGTCCAGGGTGTATCCCGCCTCACGCCTATTGACAGCTAGAGATAGGCACCAGCACCCCTCGCGACCCCATAAGGGATAGCCGTGTTAGAAAATGGATGAAAATGAAATGAAATAATTAGTTTAACTTTAATGTCTTATTGGAGTACTGGGGAGTATACTTGAAAATTGTTAATTCACACACCTTTAACACATGCCTGCGACTGCAGTACAGCTGCTGGAGGTCTTCAACGATTGAATAACGAAAAAAGCTGAGCAAAACTTTGGACTTTTACTGATTCACAGCTCTTGTGCTTCATGCTGTCATGGTTGCTAGGCAGCAGAAGTTACAATGAGGTGAGGGCGGGGAGAAAGCTAGACTCTCCAATTTCACAGCTGCTCACTTCCTGCGTCTGCGGTCTCTGTCGCCTCCAAAGGACCCGGCTGGGTCCTGGGAGTGGGTCTTTGAAGAATGCAGCCCCTGAATTTGGACATATATAGAAATTAAATAAGAAATCCCATCTTAACAGGCAACTTCTTTACACTCACACCTGTACCTCTAGCTTTTACACGTAAAACATTACCTAGGTTTTGACCATCTCCTCTCTAAGCAACCACCACAATTCTTAATGGGCAGCAGCTACTGTATGCAGGGCTTGGATAAAAGGCTGCATGCTAATTAATAAAAAAAAATCAATAAATATGTGCAAATGGTTAACCATGTATAAATCTGCGATTAAAGTGCAGTGCTAAGTAAAGTGCTAGTTTAAGTGGTTTTAATAAAGTGCAAAGGTGCTCATAAAAAGCAGTAAAATGGTGCCAGTAAGAAGACCTAATTATTATAGTCAGCATCTATTAAAAGTGGTCCGAGGAAGGGTCAGTGGTGAACAGGTTAAAGGGCTTAACTCAGCAATGTCCTAAACCATGTGCACCCTTTTAGAGAAATGGTGTTTATTGGTGGCTCTGGTCTCTTTTAACAGAATATTTCACCATACGACTAAGCATAACTAGTTCAGAAGTGGTTTGAGGAGTAAAACTACAAGTTAAATATTTTGAGTTTGTCTTCAGTCAAATTGAGCACATATGGGATGTTCTGGATTAACAAGTTTGATCTATAGAGGCCCCAGGGAACTTAGAGAACTTGTATATGTTGTTGAATCATGCCCTGCGATAGACTGGCGACCTTTCCAGGGTGTACCCCGCCTCCCGCCCATTGACAACAGGAGATAGGAACCAGCACCCCTCACGACCCCACAAGGAATAGACGTGATAGACAATGGATGGATGGATGTTGACGAATCAGAGCTGTTCTGGCAGCGAAAGGGGGCCCAACAATTATCAGGCAGCTGGTGACAATGTTATGCCAAATTTACATATGCCATTGTTTTACATGACATTATTTACACAATGTACACAAATCTGAGCAAGATTTTGTGTTTAGACTTTGTCACCATCTCTTGCATTCAGTTGTTCCGAGCAGATAGTGGAACGGTGAGGGCTGTAGACCCCAAAATCTGATCAAACAAAAGAAAATCTGTGTTCCATGTTTTTCCATGGGACAGACCCACCGACAGTCAATTTAATAGTTTGAAACTGTAAAAATGTATCAAGATGAGTCCTGTAATTTCTGAGAGAACTGCACCGCTACTGACATTTGATTATTGTCCTCTTCTGCCCTGACAGGAGTCTCCTTTTCTCATCCTCCTCTTCTTCACACCTGACTAATAATAAACATATTAACAGCTGAAACTTGCTGTTTATTTATTGATTGACTGGCCTGTTTGTCGGCTTTTTCTGAGGCGATGGTGGTGCAGCAACAAGTCTGGCATCTTGCATCTTGTTTGACTGGAGCTAATACATCTCACTTGCACAGTGTGACACTTTCAAGCCATGTACAATTTTTGAAACCATAGTGTGTGCTGGGCTTAAGCCAGGATTGTCAGGCCACACATCTCAAGTTAGCAACAGGAACATTTCTCCGGTATTCAAAGTGTCTAAAGCTACTGCAGTCTCCCTTTTTCTTAAATGGAAGAATTTTGAAACTGACAGCAGATTTTATTGATCTGATTGATCAGACAAGCAAAGTAATGTGAGAAAAGAACCGTCAACAGACCTGTCGCAGAAAATCAAATGGAAGACCTTTCAGTCCACAAATGTGCCAATCAGGCTTTTGCGCCTGACAGAAATCATTCTGAATTAAGAGCCATGTGGCTGAACGTTTATCAAAAGTTTATTTGACCACAAGAAACAGTGTCTAGGCTGCTGTGAAACATTACTTTTCAGAAAGCCGGCACAGAAAACTGCAAATAAATTGCAAGTATACCTTTGAGAAAAAAATCATAGTGTGATCAGGCCAGAACCCAGCAGAGCATCTGTACAGAGACTTCACGTAGGTTGTGGACTGATATTCCTTGGTAATGACTCACGGAAAACTGCCGGCCAGAATTGTTTTTTAAAGCTTTGTGAAAATACAAAAACAAAAAAACAACAGTATCTTGATTGCCTTAAGTGTCATTCTTGGTGCTTGTAAATATCTTCAGTTACTATTTCAGATAATAAAACATGTAATAAAGGTCTGACTATAAAACAATGAGATACTGTTCTTTTCAATAAAGCCATAAATCATTGTCTGATCCCATTTTGTCCTGTTCATGTTCTGCTGGAACTATCCACTGCAAAAGGTGGAGCACACCCGCAACAGCTCATGAGTTCTTTACAGGAATAAGAAACCAGCATGAATAGTATAGTTTTCTGCTTTATGAAGCTAAAAGCCAACAAGCAGCAGCTCACCATATTCTTTTAGCCCACATCTTCCCACTGTTGTACACTTAGTTTATTATCTGTTCTAGATAATATACCAGACATATTTCAACGTTTGTAGACCAGCATTCACAATTTGAATTCCATTGCGGAAATCACATCTCTAGACTTTGTTGGATACATTTGTCAAACTACAAGCAAATGCATTGAAAGTATATGACAAAGGAGAGAGCAGAACTTCACAATCAATCTTTAATGACAACCTTTTTTTTTTTTTAGCTTTGTGGGATAAAAAGAACTCTATTGAAGATGCTTGTCAATCACCCTTCATACTCTTTCAGTTTCCTTTATAAAGCTGTCAAAAACGACACTTGACAGCAGCCAAACTCTTTGTCCAGTGTGTCTGCACTAGAAAAAAGTATATGTCTTTGTTGGACTGGACTGAAAACTAAGACATCTCAGCCGCTTTGTTATTTAAATGAACTGTGTACAGGATACACCCAGTGGTTACTTTAATAGGTGTACATTTTGAATTGCTTGTTGATATAATTCAATTTAATTTATTTATATTGCACATACTATGTTGTCTCAAGCAAATTTATAAAACAGAAAAGATCAAATGTATATAGATAAATACATAGTTGATTCAATTAACTCATATACTGTAAAATGCTTGAAATTCAGTTACATTAAGTGCAATTCCAATCAGATTAATGTTATTATTCTCATTAGTAAAAGGTTTTCTATCAGAGGAACAGTGGAAAGATACACTTTCTTAGCACAAACAGTGAGCTACAGGGATGCTAAAATCAGACAATAATACCAGTAGTTGTAAGGAAAGCACGTGTTGGTCCAGTAAATCTTAATTTCAGCCACAACTTTCAGATGGCAATCACAGAACTTTGCATGAACAGGACAAAAGCATGGATTGTATCAACAGTTCAGGTTGCTGAGGATGGTGGCTTAATGGTGGACAGAATATTTTGTTGCCACAATTTGGAGTTCATGGTATGAGCTGAACATTGTTTATAGAGACAGTGTAAAAGCAAATGATTTCAAACTGGTTTCTTGTAAATAACAGAGAGTTCCCTACACTCCAAAATCTTTCAAACTTACAAGATCTAAATCAAATAAAGCACCTTTGAGATGTAGTAGAATGGGAGATTCAAATCATAGTGGTGCAGCCAACAAATCTGCAGCAACTGTGGGATCCTATTAGGGTGGTCACGACACTAAAATATAAAATTTTAACAAAATAAAAATATCAACAAAAATATTTGAAACTCTATATCCTTTTTTGATATTGCAGCAAATGTTTTGAAGCTACGGGTGTCTTTCTGGTTATGACCAAAAAGGTTAGATTAAAACCACATGTGTCAAATATATCCGTTTCCAGTTTGTGCTGTCCTGTATATATGTGGAATGATAATAAATAATCTTGACTTTACTTGATTAATTACGATATGACAAACTTTATTTTTATATTCCCTTAGTAAGGAAAAACAAATAAGTAGGGGACAATACAGCCTTTGCTTAGATAAATATACAATTTACTATTTCACTTTCTTGTTTGGAAAATAGTAGAAAAGACAATATTGTATAAGTGTTAATATTCCCAATGGAGGTATGAATTTTTGATTAAGTCAAGTAATATTTTATTTTATTATTAATGCTTATCTTCATGTGAAACTGTGTACTCCCATTTGACTTTTACTTTGCTGTTGTTCAATTAAATGCTAAAAAAGTTACTTAATATTCAATAAAACAACCCTCGATCTGTCAGGTATGATAGTTTTCTCTTAAGTTTCACAAAACGCAATTAATCTCCATTCATGTTCCTTATTTATATTATACAAATGCAATATTGAATGATTGTGGAGCGAGCAAATACAAACTCTGTGTCCTGCCGTATAACTCCTCCTCCTCCGAGGCTGTCCTAAAGAGCATTAGTCCTGGAGTCTGACACACATACCTGTAATTGTATATCCATCCAAATATCAGATTTCTCTTGGTTATGAGGCACAACAACGCAATAATACAATTAAATGTTAATAAAGGGCTAAAATAAATATTATCCCATTATAATATAAGCCAACTAAGCCATAAGCAGATTAACATTTCCCTGCTTTGATTTAAACCACAAACCTAAGCAAAAGAGCTTTTTGATGGAAAAAGCTCAGAGTGACAACACACCGTCATTGGGCTGCCCGTACCCGTGAAGCTAATACTTAAACAGATGTTTGTTTCTTTGTTTTGACAATTTTAAATGCATTCATGTCAATATGGAGCAAAATTGTAGAGGAATTTTCTAACCCCTTGTTGATTCTATGTAACAAATAATTAAGGAATTGTTGTTGATAAGTTATGACCTGGTACTGACAAGGTGTACCAAAAATACTTGACAGGTAAGCTTGATGCTTTCTATGCATTAAGACATTGTTGCCTTTATTTTACACTTGTTTACACGTGTTTAAAATTATTTGATCATATGTTTGTAAAAATATATGACTGTCTTGGACATCCTAGTATACATGGCAATTGTGTAAAGTACAAGTAATTATATTTTTTATAATCAATATCTGCCATGAGACTCCTGCTTTTAACTATCAGAGGAACACGTGAATCAGGTCCTTATATCTCTTCATTGGTTATCCATTACTTTTAGGAATCATTTTAAATTGTTAGTGTTAACTGTTGGAGATTTGCCTGGTCAAATACCTTATTGCATCTCTGAGGTGTTTTAAGTCCGCACCTTAACTCAGACCCTCAAGTCAGGTAATCAGCTGTTACACAGCTGTTAGTTTCTCAGACACTTCCAAACTTGTTGAGATTGTTCCTTTCAAGCAGTATTCTTTCACCTGTTGAATGTGCTTCCGCTTTCTTTCCACTGCATCCACCATGTTGATTCTTTCAAAAGTCGAAGGTTCTTTTATTCAGACATGTTTTCAGCGAGATTTGTATACATATATGTATATCTTAAATTTTATTGTTGACATTTTCTTAATATTTTATTTCAAAGCACTTTGCAATATTCATCCATGAAAAGTAAAATGTGAAAAGGTTTTCTTACTTTGTAAAGTTGAATTAAGTATGCATAACTATGGCTAAATGTGGCAGTTTTTGCTCAGCTAATGCAAAGTCTGTCCAATTTAGGAAAATCAAGTTCCTAAAGAGTCTCCTTCATATTTACTTCTTCATGTATTTTAAATGATAAATGTTTTTTTCTGCTACAAGTTGAGTTAAATTACCTCATACCCTGTGAAATGAGCTTGTTTAAAAAAATGATTCATTATCAGGTTTGGACAAAAACATCCTATGAAGTATTTTCTTCTGTTGAGCTCCTGTGACACGAGTGCACAGTTAATGTAAGAATCTTGTTTGTCAGAAGTAATAAATAAAGTCTACCAGTGCTTTTCTCCAGTGAATTGTGAGTAAAGTTCCCTAAAATTGTTGCATTATGCCTGTTCTTTTATTTTAATTGTGGATGGCCCTGAGTTGTTGTGCTTTTGTATGATGCATGCCATGCAAATAAATCTGTATTTAATTAATGATTGAAATGGGAATCAAGCAGTCTAGAAAATGTAGAGATGTGGTGTTATGTACACAGAAAGAAACTCATCAAAGATTTATTTAAGTTCTGCAAGCAATTATATGCTCCTATTACTTCTGATATGACCACTGAGATTGTGTTGGCCTGCCATAATTTTAGCATAGCAAAGGAGGTTGTGTGCATATTCTTAAAGCCTGGTTCTCACCTGCCTTAAAGAGTATATTTAGGCTATTGAAAACTCATTCAATTTTGTTGATTTAAAAAAACAAAAAATGAGCATAAGGTTTCAATAAGAAAGGAGATGAGAACAAAGTCGCAGAATGAGTGCTTATCATTGAAACAAGAGAGATAATTAACATTTGTGGGTAAACACATACTTGCACAAACATCTGAGCTTCAGGTGTTTTGCAGTATGCAAAAATCTTCTTGTCTAAGCACAGCACAATATGGCATTTTTATGTTAATTGCCCATTTTCTGCTGTATTGTTATGCTCTGAGCGCTTTGTTAGAGTTGCTTGTTTTGCTCTCAACCACCTGTCACTGGAAAGAAGATGAAAAGATAGGGAGGGAGCTGCAGGAAGTGAGGGTAGGGCCAGTTGCTCTTTCTGCATCTCTTTTTGCCTTTTTACAGGAACTACCTCAGCTGTGACCTCCATCTTGGCGTACAAGCTGGGAAGATTACCAGCAAAAACTGCACTTGGCCCCTGATCAAGTAACTGAAGATACCCTCCTCCCCCCTTCAACCTCCCCCCTTTTGAGTTTGACACAAGGGTACACAAAAAAACTCTGCTGCAGGAGGTGTTGCAAGAAAAACAGAAATGACCTCATCCTTTATTTCAGATGAACCCTCATAAATATTTCAAAAAGTGGGATATGCATGTGGCTTTGAAGAAATAAGTAGCCTTTTTCAATCATCCAGCAGTGGATAAAAGGGATCGTGATTGGAAGCTGTGACAGAAATGTAGGGGAATTAAATAAAAGAGTGAAATAATGGCCCAGAATGGAGTCCTCTCACACATAAACAGCACAGTAGCAGTACTTTGGCTGCACAGAGATGATAGATGTGAAGTGGTTAAAAAGACCTGGTAGAGGAAGAAAGCCAGGTAAAGATATACCTGAAAGAGTCCCTGCAATTACGCCTTTACTTTGCACGGTACAGAGCACATTACTTCATTTCCCTTGTTGTGTGTCAGTTGGACAGAGGTTTGAGTGAGTTAAAAGCAAACCTTCAGAGACAGACTACCAGAAAAAAAAGTATGAAACTATGATGAAAAAGACAAACCAAACAAGATCAAATCAGAAACATGATCAGACATTGTGCCTGCTGTGGGGTGCAACTATTGTGTGGATTTTGTTTAAAATGCATCACAGGAGTAATCACATTTATAAATCTGCACAAACTGTTCAAAGAAGATCGTGCAAACATCTGCTGCACAGAAAAGGTTTCTCAGCAGCTTCAAAAAAGCACTGCCGTGAAGATTTGTGAGCTTATTTGCGGGAACATTAAAGCTTGCACTCACTCCACCTAAAAAATGTCTTGGTCTTTTGACTATTTTTTATTTGGAAGTACGAAACTCATTTTGGTGGTTGACACTTGTGCATGAATATAAAACATTAACTTTTGGAGAGGAACTAGTGCGTGGAAGCAAGGTATGTCAGGAAAGTGGATGTGCAAGCGTTTTTGGTGCGGTATGTGTGAGATAAAGTCATAAAAAATATGTGATTTTGCTGTAATGATATAAAATGTTTAGCATTAGTCACACGGAGGGTGAGTCTCAAGCAGGTTTACATTTTAGCTTTGATACAATTTTTATATGACATTGCTTTTACAAATAAATCAAGAAACCCTTCATTTGCCCTTTCATTTTTGCTCTAGCTAGCAGATGATTTGATAATTATTAATCAAGCTTGGTATAACGTGGTAAGAACAGATTGTGAAGTGTCAAAATTTAGGTAAACCAGAACAACATTATGTTGAGTTGTTTGTATTTGTGTGTGTGGTGTGGTGTGGGGGAGGGGGTAAATATATTTTTTTGTTTTGTTTTTTGCAAATAGCCCTCTTTAACTCAACTCTCAACTTTATTTTATTGCACTTTGATTGATTTATATTTGTGTTTAGGATAGGGAGGAAAGCAGCAGCTAACTTAACTAGCCCAAATTGAATCATGGAGAGTAAGCTGAGTGATGGTGCTAGTTAGGCCACAATTTGGTCTTTTGAGGTGGAGGACTTTCACCCCCGTCGTCACTGGAGGTTGAGGAGCCCAGGTGCCAGAGCCTTATCAGTTTGAGCCGCTGGCTCGAGGAGCTGACTCAGCAATGACCAAAGCCGGTGCTGCCGAGGCAGTGGAGGACAGGATCAGTCCAATTATACATTATCAGATTTATTTCCGCTTTGTAATCCAGGGCGGGATGACCAACAGCTTTCCGCATCTAGATTAAGTTGCAATGTAGAAACGGAGCGTGATTGTTTTCCTCTCTGCTCTCTTTGCTCTGACTGCAGGCGGGTTTCAGAATGAGGCAGCAGCTGTCTACCTGTGCGACAGCGCTTAGGAAAATTTTAAGGGTCAAACAGCATTTCACTTTCACGTAAGGTTGGCAATAACACATAAAAAGTCGCTTTGTTGCTAGTCTATTTTTCTTCTTTTTTTTTGAAGAATACACCCCTCTCTCTAGAGGGGTCTGAAAAGTGGAGCTGTGTAGTTGTATTTTTAGACACCAGAGCTGCTGATGTCTGTCTCTCTAAATGAAGCCACAAAAACTTTTGAAACGATAGCAGTAACAATTTAATGCAAGGCACCTGTTTAAGGCACCTAAGGAGGCCACCACACTGACAGTTTTAGCTACAAAAGCAGGATTTTAACAAACATGCTCTAATTTGTCAAAATAAAGACCAAAATATGTAGACAGCACTATAAGACGATCATGTTAACAGTTTATTGGCAGAAAAGCTCTTTAAATTGCCTTTCTTTTTTAGAAACAAGTGTTTCTCACATCTTACAAGTGAGGGAGCACTTGAACACTTCAACCTTTCTCCCCATGATGTATTATGGAGATTTGTTATTCATGAGTGTTTCAGCCCAGTTTGACATCACTGTACTTTCTATGCTGCAGCAAATTGTCCAACTCTATCTGACCACAGACTCTGTCATTATTTTTTTTTATCTATAAATACATTATTGGGCTTCTTTCAACATGTTTATACCCATATCTGTTTAGGAACCTCAAATATTACAATCTGTACCCTCAGGACATCATTTTTATGCAGGTCCAAAAAGTCAGAATTGAACTTGGCTCCTGCTACCTGGAGTAAAATGCAAAATAATTTTAAACTATAATGTCTTTAAACTTCGGGGGAATTTAAGTCAATTTTGAAGGACAGAGACCTTGACTTTTGTAAATGCCCAAACGGTATTTGATAACATCAGGGTATGTTTTCTTGAAATGTGAAGCAGTTGTTTATGTGTCTGTAAAATTGGTCTTGGATATATTGTTTTACACAACTGTCTTGGCCAGGTCAGTCTTGGAAAAGAGATTTAAATTTCCAGGGGGAAAATAATTTTTCCCCCTGGTTAAGTAAATTATGCTACTAGTTGGCCACAATGCTTTACATCACTGATATATATTACTGGATTGGAAATCGCCGATCAGCTACTATAGACAGTGATGTGTTCATGCAGGCGTCATTGCTATGCATTAAGTGATGTCAACAGAACATGCTGTTCTATTGTGGAATAAGCATAAATCTGTCAAAAATGGTCATCGATCCCTAATTTCTTATCTAATTTCTATGAAATATGACTCAAATTGAGGCTGAGAAAATTGCAGATGTTATGATACATATAAATATGTACTCTCCCTATACATAAATCCAGGATATTTCACAATGCTCCTGATGGCCTAGCCCTCAAGCAGTTCTTACCATTGTATAACAGACTGTATGGTGTTCAGTAAATCTGCATGTTTGTATGTAATTTTAGGATGTTAAATCTCTCGACTATTGTCTTGACAGCTGTGTTCATGAGATCCTTTGAGTGGTGAAGAATCTGAAAGACATCACAG
Source organism: Fundulus heteroclitus (assembly GCF_011125445.2). Taxonomy (NCBI): domain Eukaryota; kingdom Metazoa; phylum Chordata; class Actinopteri; order Cyprinodontiformes; family Fundulidae; genus Fundulus; species Fundulus heteroclitus. The sequence continues at coordinate 448,810 of NW_023396518.1, forward strand.
GCCCCCAGCTTGACTCTCCTGCAGCTTGTTTACTGGGCAAACAGATCGGCAGAAGATGTTGTCAACCTGCGTCTACACTTCATCCTGTGCTACCTCGACCAGTCCAGGGATATACATCAGGATACTTCAGCTCAGCCTTCTATACAATCAACCCCGAGATCCTTCACCAGAAGCTCACATAGCTAACAGTACCAGCAAACAAAGTTGACTCCATTAGTAAATGACTACATATGATAATTGAAATCCTTGTGTTATATTACCATTCTATATTTTTGAATAACTCTTCTCAGGTGCATCGTGTGAAAGAATCTCCCAAATATGCTCTGGTCTTATTTATTTCTTCTGAAGCCTTCCTCTTCTTCTCATAAACTCATAAGACATTTTGCTTCTTGCGACTCTGAGCCATGTTCAAAGTATACGGTGAGAGCAGTGGAGCTACGATGAATGGATAATACTGAAGCTAACTGGATATATAAACACTACAAGTGCGCATGTGCAGACATCAAGAGGAAAATAGCAACCAATGAGCACGCACAATGGCATCATGTGAGCGCATCACAATGATTGGCATTTGGGACAACCAACAGATAAGGTGATACTTGAGGAAGAAGGGTGGTGTGGGCAGGACCATTCCTCTGACCGATCAGGCATTGGTCAGAGTTTTTACAGGCCTGCAGCTGTCACACAGTAGGGATTTTTTTTTTCCTTTTTCTGAATGCATAATGTACTGTCCACTCTCAGGATAGAAGGACCATTTCACCCAGTGTAACAAAAGTGTTTCTGGACAGGATTACCAACTATAGCTTTAATCAGGTAAAATGTTTAGTTTTAGTATTTTAAACACTACTACGTTTCATGGCATGCCTGTGTTCATTGCTTATTTTTTCTTGAATATTTTGCAACTTACATTTCTCGTAAATTATATTTAAATATTATATATATATTCAAGTCAAACTGTCAAAGAAATATGTCATTCTACTCGTATAACTTTATTAGCCTTTAAAAAGAACCAGTTTTGTGTATGTTTATCGCAGCAGTCCTGACTCAATGCATAGCAGTGGCACATTTGTGTCATGTGGTGATCACATGATGTCCAATCCAGTGATATATATCAATGCTTTATGCACCCTACAAAGCTAACATATAATAAAATAAAAACAATAAAAGCAAAAGCACATTAAGTCCAGTAAGTATACAACAGATATGTAAAAACAGACAACATAACCATGAAAGCAGAGTCAGCCTGCCTGATAAGTAAAGGTGATGTGTTCCATGGTTTTGGTGTGATGACAGAGAAAGCAAGGTCACCCCTCTGCACTCTCTTTGTATTTGGAACAACTTCATGCTGAAACCCCTAAATAATATCCAGCGTAACGAATCAAAATTCACCTAATTATTAAACAGAGATCTAAGCAGAGATGTACCTTCCAGCAGGACACTGAACCCTAAACAGACAGCCAGAGCTACAACAAATGTTTTAGAGAGTTGAAAACCTTTGAGAATTGCTGCATGTATCCGTGCGATTTAATAGTGCCTGCATTTTGTTGTAATTTCTAAGGTATGGGGAAAAGATCCATATAAGACTTGAAAATGTGTGTTCACAGATGCTGTCCAAGTCTCATTGAGCTTGATTTCATTTGTAAAAACGGTATAAAAATTTGGCAAATACATACTCTTAAATACTTATTGCAGTAAACGCAGTGAAAGAGTGTTCTAGTATTCACTCAGATGGTCTTAATAAAAATTCATATCACACTTTTAAGATTTCTATTAGCAAAAATCCTGAAAAGCACTTTGTTGTTTCAATGTATCTACGTAAAATACATTGAGGTTTGAGGCCTTAATGTGAATTACGTGGAAAATGTAAATATGCAGAATTAGAGAATATGCTAATCTTTTACATTCTTTAGTTCAACATACATTAGAAGCATTATAAATATGCTTCAAAATGTTGTTGTTTTTTTTTGCCAGTTTGTTGAAAAAAATAATATGAACAATTAGTCAGGAGGGGAATGCTAGTCACACATAATGAAAAAAAGCCCATTCTACTTGTAGCATGCACATTGGTTTCACTAAGGAGGTGTATACAGACATAATGGGAGGATTCTATGTAGTCCCTCCTTGTTAATGAAGTACCTTGACAACTCAAGCCTGAGGGTTAGATGTTCAAAACAGGGATGAAAGAAACATGATACTATGCAGACTCAGAGTGATGTAATAAAAGGCAGAGGATTGTGAGACATGCCTGCTGTTTTTAGGAAAAGGTGAAAAGTTTAGGAAGCCTTACTCAGTTTTTTTTCTACCTTTATATTTTAATAAAATTTATTGTATGGTTTATTGTGCCCTATATCCTTTTGCAAAAACGGTAAACCCCTTCTTTTTGCATAAGTTTATACACATGATTTCCACACAGTGAAGGGTACACAATCAGAAAGTAAGGGAAACTAGTAGGGATGAAGTTAAGGTAGGTTTACAGAGGATGAAGTGTGGAAAGTTGCAGTTGGTCCCAATAACATACCCTTAGAGGTATAGAGATGTCTGGCAGAGAGTGCAGTGGTTTTTTGACCAGCTTGTTTAACAGAGTCCTGGAGAGTAAGAAGATGCCAAATGACTAGAGGGGGGAGTGTGCTGGTACAGATTTTGAAGAACAAGCGGGATATACAGAATCATAGTAACTGCAGGGGCACATAGGTCATAAGGAGCACAATAAAGCTCTGGGAAAGACTGACGGAAGCAAGGCTAATACTGATCAGTAAGCAGCAGTTTGGTTTCATGCCCAGAACGTGCACCACAGATGCAATGCTTTGCTCTTAGTGTTCATGTTGAAGCGTAGACATAAGGTTTGGTGCATAAACATTTTCTCTTTTGGGAAATGACATGTGTCTATATTACTTGCAATGTTATTGGTACATGTCATTCGCTGCTTAGGCACTGTATCAGCTTAGTGAATTTAAAACATAAAACAAGTGCTTTGTTCTTATTGTGATCTCCTGAACTGCATTTATATTTTCCTTGTATGACACTAACAAGCTTAGTCAATGCATTTAATATTGCATTACTTTGTAGAGGGTTAATGTGCATCCGCTCACTCCCTTCAACACCCCAAAAAACTTCCATCACCCACTCCAGCTGCATTGATTTTGGATTTCAAGGAGAGCCGCATGTGTTATGTTGCTGACTTACTTTATTTCCTGCTTGAGACTGGGACACAATTTCTGCTGATGGTAAACACCAATTTAATGCTTCTGCCAGCTGGGAAGTGCCACAGCTGCTGTGGGGGAGACAGCATAAGAAATGAACAACACGTTTCAGACACAAGCAAAAGGCAACAACAGGGAAAAGGTGGCAGCATGGCAAATAACTCGTACTAGAAAAAGGGTTAAGAAGTATGACAGCATGTTGGTGTGAGCTCTTGCAGCTCCCCAAGGGTATAAAAACTGTATGTTGAATGGTATGCTTAGCTTGTCTCACACTGTGATACATATTGAAAGGCATGCTGAATGTTTTACTGGTGAGACATACAGGTAACCCTCACTGAAGGTCCTCGAAGAGCTTAAAAAAATAAAGCATGGCAGTATATGTAAATGGATGGGACAAAGGTATATGGTGATGTAGAGCCCAGATAAAATCTGCTACGGGGCTTGGCAAAAGTATGCATCGTTCTGGAAATAGTTTCTCACATTTTTGTAAAAAAGTTTTTGGGGAGGTGAGTACAAGGTGAAATTTAGTTTCAGCTTTACTTGACTCGAAGCATTATGCATGGCCAAAAAGATAAATTTTGGTCTCATCTTATCAGAGCTACTTCTTCCGCTTGCACTGTGCTACATATCTTAAAGGTAAAGTTGCACCAGGAGTTTCCCCAAGCCCCTTTTTGAATAACTGTGCATGCACAAGACCATTTTACCTGCTCTTCCCGTCCTTAGGGGGATTGCGTGAAAAAAAAAAAACCCTCCCAAATCAACTTTGGTCTTATTTCTTTCTACGAGGCCTTCGTCTTCTTCTGATAAAGTTGTACGCGATTTGCTTCTTGCTACTCTCTGCCATGTTTAAAGTGTACGATGAGAGCAGCGAAGCTACAATGAACAGCTAACACCGAAGCTAACTGCTAAACTAACCAGATACATAAACAGTAGAAGTGCGCATGCGCAGTTAGCAAGTGGAAATTAACAAGGAACATTCACGCACACTGGCGTTACGTGAGCTTATAAGAATGATGGCATGTGGGACAACCATTAGATAATGTTATACTCACAGGACTTGAAGGACAGATAGGTGAGAGCAGGGCCTTGACAAATCCCTGCCCTTTGGATTTGGGATTGGTTGGGCCAGGGATTGGTTAAAGTTTTTACAAGCCTGCAGCTCTCACAGACATCGAGTTTTGACCCTCTTTTTTTCTGAATACATAATGAATTGACTACTTTCAGGGTGGAAGCACCATTTTACCCAGTATAACAGAAAATGTTTCTGAACAGGATTAGCAACTATGGCGTTAAGTGGTAAACTGCTCCTCCAGAGTTACTATGGCCCTCTTGACTGGTAATCTGAGTGATGCTCTCCTTCTCTGGTAGTCAGTGTAGGTGGACTCCCATGCCTTGGTAAGTTTGCATTCATTTCATTTTTTAATTATATATTGCTTAGGGGTATCATAGTTAATGGGATTTGTTCTAAATGGATGCCTACATGTTTTCAGATCAAAAACATGTTTTAATTTCCATCCATTTTTAAATATGCAGTTCATTGCGTTAATTTGTTGCATATGAAGGTATGACATTTTTGCAAGGCCCTGCACATACAAAAAGCAAACTTTTGTTGTGGTTATAATTCTAATTATGTGACTGAGAGCTTGAACTTCAGAAAAAGCAATGCAAAGCACAAGTTTTTTTTTTTTTTTTTGGAGTGAACAATGTGAGAAAGGAGCAACATTCCTGTTGCCATTTTTTCACATTGTTCACTTTATTTTAAATGTTACTACATGTACTAAACAAAATTCAAAGAGTAAATGTTTGTGATGTGTTATGAGGTTTTAAAGAAACATTCTCAAGTAGAGACCACCCTTTGGTAAAGCCTAACTAACAGGATGACAGCATTTGTTAACTAGAGTCCCTTTGTGGCATGTAATGTGTTGCTTGTAGAAGGAGCTGCTATGCAGTGATACTGAAATCCTACTCTTGTCTCCTCCAATTTGCCACTTTTCCCCCCGCAAAAGTCCTGTCAGAAAGCAAAACAAAAACCATCAGTATATTTTGAGGGGTAATGAAAATTGAATTAAAGTCAATAAAGCCAGATATATCGCGTTGGTGGGATATGTCATTTAGAATGCTAATCCTCTGCAATTCAATCCAAATACAAGTGAGGGCAGAATGAGTTGTTGCCTTTAAGCTAATTAGATACTAGCCAAATCCTCTTAGCTGAACTATTTTGTGATGGTTCAGTGAGTGATTGGTTTACTGCATACAAAAAAAAAAAACAAGCCTACATGATCTTTTTGAGAGTCTGACTGAAAGTAACTGAAACTGGGAGCAATATTTATGTGCTATAAGAAAACTATGTTATAATTAATTTAATGTTCAGCATTTGGTTCCTAGTACTTATGAATTCAAAAAGAGCTTTTTTATTTTTATTTATTTTATTTTATTTATCTTGATCTTCTGCCTATAATTGCCAGATGCTGACACCAATAATAAGTCACTTTCTATTCAGATCTTACCAATACTTAAAGTACCAAAATGAAACCCATCTCTAAAAACAGGAATATTTTCACACTTATATTGGCTGAAGTAATTTGTGCTCTACTTGTTAATCGTTATTTTCTTTCCCTCTTGGCTGCTAATATAAACCAGAATGCCAGGGTTTATAAATACCAGTGTGACAATCTATTTAAACATGAATCAAATTTTGTTTGCAATCTATTTAACCAAAACTAAGAAGTATTGTAACAAAATAACAGATGCTCAACAATGGTTCGTGGTTGCTTGATAAAGTGGGAAATTTGTTATTTCTCAGTGATTAGATTAAATTGGCACATGTCTTAGTCATGCTACACTATTTTTATAGTGAGTTAGAGAGTTTTTCTAACTGCTTAGATTATTACAAATTTATTTTGCAAATAAGGAAGGAAAAAAGGCAATGGTTACAGAGCACCTGAATTTTGTTGCATATTATCTAAAATGTAAATAAAATCAAAACTTTAGATACACTGACTGTAGGACAAGCAGCCAGTTAGGGCCTTATTTTTACAGTAATAATAAACATTCCTGCTTTGAAGCAGCACCTTGTAAGCTTTGACCCAAGTGTTAGCTAAATCTGAGATATATTGAATGATTTTTTTTTCAGGTCAATATAGAGCACCTGCCACATATTTGTGCTCGGTGCGGGCTGCCCTTCTCAAAAACTCACCTACGTAGCTTGCTGCTCTAGCTCACATGACCGTTGTAGTGTACAGCAGTCTGAGCTCAAACTGGCCCAGTGGTAAGAATTGGCAATATATTTAGCCATTGTATGTACAGGGGTAGCATACTGGATGGTCGGACAAGGAGGGAGAGAAAACCAGCAGTATAAATAGAGAAGGAAACAGAATGGAATACAGGTTAGAGTAGTTAGCATTAGGTGACAGACAAGACTGTGATGAAGTTGAGGGAGGGCAATGATAAGACAGAGACAGGAGGAAAACAGATCCTTACAAGAATACAAAAAATGCAGTGAATAAAGAGACTCAATAACTAAATTAACCCACTAATGACTGAACTGAAGACAGAAGACAGGCAGATGCAGTTCTCTAACAGAAGCAATAATAAACTAACTAAACCGTCCGTCCGTCCGTCCGTCCGTCCGTCGTCTTTCGCTTATCCGGGGTCGGGTCGCGGGGGTAGCAGCTTCAGTAGGGAGGCCCAGACGTCCCTCTTCCCAGCTACTTGGGCCAGCTCCTCCGGGGGAATCCCAAGGCTTTCCCAGGCCAACCGAGAGACATAGTCCCTCCAGTGTGTCCTGGGTCTTCCTCTGGGTCTCCTCCCGGTGGGACGTGCCCGGAACACCTCACCAGGGAGGCGTCCAGGAGGCATCCTGACCAGATGCCCGAGCCACCTCACTGGTTCCTCTCGACGTGGAGGAGCAGTGGCTCTACTCTGAGTCCTCCCCGGATGACTGAGCTCCTCACCCTATCTCTAAGGGAGAGCCCAGACACACTACGGAGAAAACTCATTTCGGCCGCTTGTATCCGGGATCTCGTTCTTTCGGTCACGACCCAAAGCTCGTGACCATAGATCAGGGTAGGAACGTAGATCGACCGGTAAATCGAGAGCTTTGCCTTTTGGCTCAGCTCTCTCTTCACCACAACGGAAAAGCATCTAAACATAATTACAAAGTCAGCCTTCTATCACATAAAGAACTAAACCACACGTTTATCTTGAAACTAATTTATTACTGCAATGGTATTTTCATAGGTCTGCCAGAATTGTTTTTAGGCAGCTGCAGTGGATCCAGAATGTTGCTGCCTACATCCTTACTAAGCCTAAGCAAGTAGAGCATATCACCCCAGTTCTAAAGTCCTTACACTGGCTCCCTGTATATCAAATAATAGACTTTAAAATACTTCTGTTAGCCTATAAATCATTGAATGGCTGATAACAACAGATTTTTATCATTTTATCAACCCTCCAGACCACTAAGGTCTTATGGCTCAAATCTACTCTACTTACCCATAACTAAACACAGAGAATCAGCATTTAGTTCTTATGCTTCACTTATCTGATAAAAGCTCCGAAACACTGTGAAAGTGTTGAAACCTAGAATTGATTTAAATAAAGGTTAAAAATAAATTTGTTTAGGGTTGCCTGTAAACATTAATGTTGAATTTTGTAGCCCAACTTGTCTTAACCTACTGCTACTATTCCACTGCAATGTGCTTCTGTAATGTTTTCTCTATGTCTCTGTATTGTTTTCTTTTTATGTTCATGTACAGCACTTTGAATTGTCTTGATACTGAAAAGTGCTTTATAAATAAACTAGCATTGCCTTGCCTTACATTGATTTATGTCAACTGTATGTTTGTCTATATATAGCACTTTATCACCCAAGCAAATTAGATTCTGCAACAAGTTAAAATTCCATAACTCTACTCCTGTGCACCAAACCCTATTCTGAAACTGTTACTGCTCACCATAACAGAGAGGAGTTTATCAGGGGGTACTTCAAGAAGTGGAGTGGAGATAATGGAATGGCCTATTTGCAGTTCTGAGTTAAACGCCATTGAACACTTCCAAGATCAATTTGGGCATGCTCTTTGGGCCAGGGACACAACACAACTGGCTGACTTGAAACAAATGCTGATTGAGGATAGGAATGCCAAACCTACAGCAGTGTATGACCCAGCTGGTCTCCAGCATGAGACATATTTATCAGGCTGTTGTTTGTATACAGTTCACCCAAGCACTACTGAGGGCTTTGACTTTCCAATGGAATTAAATTTTCCCAGGCACATTGTTGCAATAAAAGAATAACCAACAAGACATACATTTCCATATGTTTAGAGCAAGGTTTATTTTAGTTTGTATGCATAGTTTTGACCCTGTGTGAAATTATAAGAAATTTCTAAATAAATCAAACATGTGTGTTCCCAATCCCTATTTATTTAAATGATCGAAGTTGTTTTTTACCCTTCATTCAGAATAAAATAATCTGTCAAATGTATCCAAAGCCCCTAATTAGTATGACCCTCATGAGCGTGGTGAGTACCTTTAAGCTATTCTCCACCACTGTTTTTCCCATTCAAGCTAATGGTTAATATTGTAACAGTCAATATATTTAACATAGCATCACTTTTTAGAGAATTACTATGTCTCTGTTCACTTCCTTCAACTCCCCCAAAAAACATCCATCACCCACTCAAACCTCATTGGCTTTAAAGTCCAGACAGAGCTTTGTGTGATATGTCGATAGACTTACTTCATTAGTTTTCTACTTGGGATTGTATTATTTACAAAAAAATATTCACAACATGTTACTCGTGTCAACTGAGCCAAGCGGCATAATTATGAATCTAGGAGATAGAACTAAAAGATTGAAGTGAAAGTCTTAAGGCCATGTTTAAGGTGTAAAGCTAATGCAGGGGGGACGTTAACACATTATCATGTCACTACAGGGAGCAGTCTATTCTAGGTAATGTTTGTTTTTCTGTGCTGTGTATGCTAATGAAGGCTAAGGGCAACAAAAAAAGTTGATTTACAAGCTGACCCCTACATCTAAAATTACGTTAAATATAGTTTGGATTTTCTTGCACCTAAGCATCAGAGAAGACAAAGAGGGCAATCATATTCACATATTGCCAGTCTCATTCAGTATTTGCCTGGTGTGGCAGAGATCCTGCAGGGGTTGTGTGCTCACTGAATGAAATGTGAATAAATAACAGAGAGAGAGAGAGAGAGAGAGAGAGAGAGAGAGAGAGAGAGAGAGAGAGAGAGAGAGAGAGAGAGAGAGAGAGAGAGAGAGAGAGAGAGAGAAGGCACAAACATTAATTTCCCACCTTCATTCACATGCACACGGTGGGGCCATCGCTCTGAGATGTGTGATCTTAAACAGATTTCTTGGAGCTCACCCCCATCAGCGCATTTTCCCTGTCATGTATCAAAGCTGTCGAATATGTGAATAAAGCCCGAAACCCAACGTCACATCCTGCCTGAGCTAAAGTGATATGCCGAGAATGGGGTGGGAGCGAGTCAGTGAGGACCCGCCGCACATTGCAGAGATCATGGCAGGAGACGACACTATACATCAGTGGGGACATAGGCTGTCAGAGCGTGAATGGGTTTTGTCATGAATGAATAACTACCACAAATGTGCATCGAGGGGAAGAGGAGAGCTTTACTTGCCTAAGCCTTTTCATCTCCCATGATCCACACTTCAGATTTAGAGCTGGGGCGGAGAGGGTAGGTGGGTAGTGGTGGGGCATGTTGTTGCTTTGGGCTTGTTGAAATAAACTGATTTCTCAGCAGAGGAGGATGAGGAGGGGAAATGCTTCTTGTTCACAATAAAGGAAAAAGAGACAGAGCAGAAGGTGCAACGGATCTAGTACAGCCAATGTAAATGGAATGTTTCCTGTCTGTGTCAGCACTGCGTTTTATACGTGTGAACTGTCACCTCAGGCTTGTACCATCTGAACGTCTCGAGACTTTTGTCTCAGAGTGCAGAGCTAATTTCCCACCCACAGGGTGCCCTGTCACAAGAAATATGCAACTACAAAAAAGGCTCACTAGATTTTGTCCTCTATGTCACTCATACCACGTCACCATTTTGCCCTGGTAGTGGTTCTCTCTCTGCTTCGAGCTAACTTGCCCAACCGTAGAGGTATGTTGCCATGAAATTGTAACGAAAAATGTTCTATTTGCTGAGGGATAAGTAGATAACCAGAGGGGCAAAAAAATAAACTTGACAGCTCAAAATGGGAGGAAAGAAAACACAGGCCCTCCTGCGGGATGAAACAGTCCATATTGTGTGGAGGTGGATAAGACTGTGAAGGTGAGGGAAGTGGGCTTAAGTGGGAGAAACGAAGAGGGAATACTGAGTCTTTCCCACCACACTGTGTTTGTACTTTACCGGCACTTTCCCAGAATACCGCCTGCTGATTTGCCGTCTGCCATGGCACTGCCACTGAAGGCAGCTGGCGTCCCTTCTTCATTTTTTTTTCCCATTTCAGGCATGGCAACAATGGAGAACTGAGGCACGGGCTGTGTCAACTTCCCAATATATAGTTTTGTGTTACTGCACCTTAGTGCATTTTTCTTCTAATTCAATGTGGGATAAACCTGGTCATTATGGTGTGTATGTCATGCCCTTTGGAGAATAATTTTGCATGTCACACTTTTCAAGGAGTTCAAGGAGTATGAACGGGAGTATAAGTCAGAATAAAGTTAAGCCAAGTAGTATTTTTACATGTTTTGCAAATCCCATTGGATGTTGCTCTTCCCACTAGCTTTTTAAAACTAACACATAGTTTTAAAGAGCTTTCATATATCTGCATTTAAAGGTTTACAACATGAGCATCTGAAAACTCTGAGACATGGCATGACGTTTTTGTCAATGTTAGAAATATATCATATTTGGTTCATCACTGCCCCACTTGCTCCAGCAACTAGACACACAGTCCTCTGTACTGCCCATTGTACCCTTGACTTTACAAGGTGAGGAATGATTTATGTATTTAGAGGGACAGTGAACAATGAAAAAAACATAATAGGTGTCATGTTCTTCATAGTTCATGATCAAGGTTAAAGAAGGGCTTTTAAACATTTGACGCCAAACAGGAGTATGAGGGTTTGCAGGTTTTTTTCTCCAATCCCCAAAGGCCAAGCAGCTTTCCTTGACTAAATGTGTAATCGATCATAAAATATGCTGAATAGCTTAGTCTGGATAGGAGACAAGAAGGCAGTGCTGTACAAGGGACATTGACTGAGTTAATGGTGGCTCATGCGATGGCGTGTGCTTCAGCTACTTTATGGTCACCGGAATGAGCTCAGTCACCCAGGGATATTTTGCAGAATGGAGATCTAATTTGGTTTTGGTTGAGTAGGTTATTTCATTGTGTGTCCAGAAGAAGTTGGACCCTTTTGTAAATATGTGCACAAAAGTGGGCTGTAATTAAAAAAAAAAAAAATAAAGTATCGGTTGTATTTACTTAAATATATAACAAAAAACTGTGAATTTATATTAAAAAAATATCATGTAGAATTTGTTAGCACTTAGTTTCTTCTGTGTGCATTGTGCTTTTTAGAAGTAATACGCACACTTGAAGCATACAATGAGATTTCTTTATTGTTGACTAAAAGCCAACATAAACAATCTATTTTTTCTTTGTTTGGTATGGAAAATTACACAGTGAAGGTACAAACCATCCACCTCAAAAACCAGGCAGTTCACACCTTACCTTTAACCTAAGAAACATTCCTATAAGTGAACTTTCCAAGCTAAAAATAACTCATTCCTATATGACTAAATCCAACTCAGTGATTGTAATCATTTATTTCTCTGTCCGGATATATTTATATACAACCTGAAACCTGCTTGTTTTCAATAATACATAGCTATACATACATAATACATAACTATCTCAAGATCCAAGTAAATAATAATGAATCAATACAAATTTTCAAAAAATTGCATAAGCAGTACCTTTAGCTTAACTTTTGATAATAATTATAAGCTGTATTTGAAAAGAACATTTCATTTAAAATAAGATGTCCCACAGGATAAAACAGAACAAAATAAAACACAATAAACTAAAACCTCAAACCAAAAATATATTATTCTCCCCCTTGCACACTCAGAGTCATAGTGTCATCTATCTACAAGCTGACCTATATTAAAAATAACTCAATGATTCAAGAAATTTATAGCTGCAAAACAATTTTAAGATTTTTTTTTCTCTTTAGCTTCCATTTTTTTTATCAGCTGCTTTATTTACTCAGAGACACCAAAGTGATTAGAGTTACCAATTTGTGGTTTTAAAAATATCAGTAATGATTTTCAGATGTATTGCCCAAAGCTCTTAATCCATTGTATGAAATAAATAATAAAAAAACTTTTTTGTTGCCCCAGGTAACCCATCAAACATGTATTATGTTGTAGACAATTGGTTTATTAGTATATCCTCAGGCATTTGCATTTTGTTCTATGAATAGTATACTAGCTGATCTTCAACACCAAAATGCTTGTTACTACACATAATCTTACACCACTTTGTTCTCAGATAAAATAGGAAATTCCTTTTGAGTCCCACAATTGGTAAATTCAGGCATGACACTGGCAAACAAACAGTTACACACAATTTTTAGTAAGGAAAAAAAAAGCCAAACTAATCTAAAGTTAATTCTAAAGTAACAGAGAATGACCTTATCAGAACCAAAATAAAAGTAAGATTAAGAACTGCACAAATATTGATAATACCGGATATTTAGGTAAAAAAGATTAAATATTCAAGTTAAACTGTAGAAAAACACCTGCCTATTTACAGAACGATATGATATAATATGCAATATGCATGATAATACAGCAATATTTTGGAGTAGCTATGGTGTCTGAAAGACAGTGTAAATAATTCATGGTCAGATCACAACCCATGCAACCATTAGCATGTGGTAAGCATTTATTGAGTCTGTTTTGAGCAGCATAGATTGCAGTCCAACACCAACTGGGAGGAATGACCTGCGTAAGCTCTCCTCAAGCATGTATGATGCAGTATTCTGTCACTACAAGAACTCTTAAGCTCTGCAACAGCTTCCTGCATGGAGTCCAGGGGACATCCCAAGACAGAGCTGGCCCTCCTAATGAGTTTATTTAGCTGCTGCCTCAACAAACCACACCATAGAAGATAGCTAATGCCACCACATAAAAAAAAGGTCTATAGAAGTGTCCTTGCACTCCAAAAGACCTCAGCCTCCTCAGCTCTGACCCTTCCCATAAAGTGCAGTGTTGTGACTCCACTCCAATTAATTGTTCAGGTGAACACCCAGGTATTCCACTATCTCAACACCAGTTCCCTGGATATTCAACTGTGTCACTGAGGTGGGTCTGTGCCTGCAAAGGTCCACAGCTCTTTTGTTTTACCTGCATTTAACCTGATATGGTTCTGCTGGTACCGGTCTACACAGTGTAGCAGTTAGAATGGCATCATCCACCCCAATGCCAAGCTGATAGGGCTCAAGTGAAGACCTCACCAGAGGGCGAAGATGGTTGAGGATCAGCCTCTCAAGAGTCTTCATCAGGTGTGATGTTAGTGCTACCAGTCTGTAGCTGTTGCGGTCTTTGTGGTATCTGGTCTTAGGCACTGGTAACCCTGCTTTAGACTCAGATGTGCCCCGTGATGCCACAGAGCTCAGTCTCGCAGTACCTTAGGAGTCTGGAGCTGATGCCATCTGGACCTGCAGCCTTCCTCCCTTTGGTCTTTCACAGAATGTTCTTCCCTTGCAGCATTAAAAGGACAGGGTGGTGGAGGGAGACTCATTCATGGAGTCATCTGAAGCGGAGAGGGTGGATGATAGCTATGTGCAGTTCTGGGCAGAAGAACAGGCAGTCGTCTAGGATGAGGGTGCTTGCAGCATGTTAGACTGAATTATCTTGTAAAAACGTGATAATTATCTTGTATAAACATGATAATTATCTTGTAAAAACATGATAATTATCTTGTATAAACATGATAATTATCTTGTAAAAACATGATAATTATCTTGTATAAACATGATAATTATCTTGTAAAAACGTGATAATTATCTTGTATAAACATGATAATTATCTTGTAAAAACGTAATAACTTATCAAGATGGTGGCGCTAGTATGCTTTTAGTCTGAGTCATTTAAGACGAAGAAGCAGCATGTACGTCATCTACTCGCGAACTAAAATGGCAAATTTACGGGAATGGATGAAGTTTTACTTTATGCTCGCTAGTATCCACCTTATTTTCAACGGAAATACGGAGACAGTGAGTGATGGTTTTCCGTGCGAGACTTCCGATGCGTCACTTCCTGTCACTGGCGAGTCAGCTGGACAGCAACTCATGCAGTTTTCAAACTATTTCACTTGCTAATGTAATTTGCATTTATTCATATTTTGATCAAGTTGATGTTGTCCTAAGCACATGTAAAGAACTTAAGTGTATGTTATGTACATAAACTGGCAAAAACATGAGTATTTCATTTATTGAATTAATGCAATTTGTTTACATTAAATGTAGTACATTTCACTTATGGCATATTTGTAGGCTGTTTAATTTTTGTGGTGCAGGAAACATCCATCATTCAGCCTTTTGGGGACAGCACTGCTCATCTGTTCTGGACAATCAAGTCAGACCCTTGGCCACGGCAAACTGCACCTTTTAACAAAGTTAAAGGAACAGTTATTTTTTCATTTATATTACTGTATTTGGTGTCATCATATTTATATAAAATATGGATAGTTAGGGTTAGGACTTTATCCATTCCCGTAAATTTGCCATTTTAGTTCCCGAGTAGATGACGCACATGCTGCTTCTTCGTCTTAAATGAGTCAGACTTAAAACATGCTAACGCCACCATCTGGATAAGTTATCACGTTTTTACAAGATAATTATCATGTTTATACAAGATAATTATCACGTTTTTACAAGATAATTATCACGTTTATACAAGATAATTATCACGTTTATACAAGATAATTATCATGTTTATACACGATAATTATCATGTTTATACAAGATAATTATCACGTTTTTACTAGATAATTATCACGTTTATACAAAATAATTATCACATTTTTACAAGATAATTATCATGTCTATACAAGATAAGTGGCAAAAAAAATATTTTCTCCAGTGGCAGCATTACGCTTCCGTACTTCCGTAGTAAACTGTCCAATATAAAGTTAGCTATAAACACCAAGATTAGAATATAAGAGTAAATAAATAAAGTGGCCAATGGAAAAACAAAATTATTTGATAGTGGAAAAATAACTCCAACCTATAGACCTAACACATGATAATAGAGTATGCAATATTTCCATATGTACAATTTCCATAACGTGCAAAGCTTATACAATACGCACTATGTATCATAGTCCAGCAGCATCCCAGCTAAGTCGTGTGCATGTTACCTTAGCATCAGTCAGAGCCTGTGCAATGATATGTATGATTAAACAGATATTATGTTTTTTGGGAGCAGCTAAGATTATAAAGTCTGACTGCAGCCAGGAGGAACAATCAACCAAAGCGCTCCTTAGAGCATCTGTGATGCAGCAGCCTGTCGCTAAAAGAGCTCTCCAGCTCTGCAACAGCTCCATGCATGAGCTGGAAGACATTGTCCATCACTGATGTGGTTTTTCTTACAGTCCTTCTGTCTCCCATCACCTGCACTGGTTCCATGGGGCATGTCAAGACAGAGCTGGCTCTCCTAATGAGCTTATCCAGCCGTTTCCTCTAAGCAACAGTTAAGCTGCTGCTCCAGCAAACCACAACATACAAGATGGCTGATGCCACCACAGAGTTAAAGAATGTCTTCAGGAGCACCCTTTACACTCAAACAGTCCTCAGCCTCCTCAGCAGGTAGAGTCTGCACTGGTCTTTCCTGTGAAGAGCATCGGTATTATGATTCCAGTCAAGTTTATGGCTTAGATGAACACCCAGGTATTTATATAAGAATCTACTATCTCCACATCAGTTTCCTGGATGTTCACCTGTGTCAGTGAAGTGGGTCTGCGACTCCAAAAGTCAACCACCAGCTCTTTTGTTTTCCCTGAATTTAATATGAGATGCTTATGCTGGCACCAGTCCACAAAGCTCATCTGTGATGAGATCGACTATGGCAGAGCCTTCTGCAGGTTGTAGCCTGGTGAGTTGATGGAGACATCCGCAGTTTATAAGATGAACAAAAACAGTGGCAGCACAGTTATCACACTACAAAGAAACAAATCACTTTTGAAACTGAATACTCCAACAAGACATGAAATACAGGTCAAAACAACTTTTTGAAAAGTGAAAGCATTGTTAAAATTAAGCTTCTGCAATAGCCTCGGCTTCAACCCCATTAAAATGTTATCAAGACATGTCTATAGGAAATGTGCATGCCAATGAGCCAACATATACTTAAATTATTATATTTGTATAATGCTATTTTAAAAATATATTATTATCATTACAACCTGGAAGAAAAAAAGTGTGTGTGTGTTTTTACCAAAACCAAATAAAAAAAAAAATTATATATATATATATATATATATATATATATATATATATATATATATATATATATATATGAAATAAGACATGAAGTTTTAGAAACCAAGGTATGTATTAAGACAAATATTATCAAGGCTTATCTGCAGTTGGTTCAGTATCATGCGGAGAAGGTCCTCTAACTTTAATTTAAAAAGACTTCTGGGGTAGTGCATGCAGTTACTTTGCATTGGCTTGCTTCAGCCCACAAACCTAATCTCCCTGCACAGCAGTCACTGAACCTCACAACAGTAATCCGAGGGTGCTGAAATCTATTAAAAAGAACCAGTTTGTCTAAGTAGCTCTTCCTAACTAAGAAAAAAAAAGGTTTTGTGGATCAGAGGGGGTTTTGTGATTAAATCCATAGGAGCTTAGAAACTGAAAGGAGGTAATAAAATCATCCTAGTGATGATTTTCCCTTTTATGCTCTATTGGGTACCCTCATGTATTTTCATTTTACAACAAAGAAAAAGTAAAAGTTTAAAGGAAAAATATCAATCATTGAAATGTGTGTGAAGTGTCAACACTAAAATAAGTACTTTTCACAGAAAAAAGTAAAATATTTTTGATAAAATACAATAGGTGCAATCTTGGCTCAGTTCAATATACATTTCGAGTTACAATCTATGACATATCATTAAAGTTTATCATTCAATATTTAGGATCTACATGCACCTAACAATATGCATTGCACTTTATCATGACTTTGCATTCTATTGAATTCAGCAATAAGTATCATACACAGAGCAGTGCATACAGGGTACTTTGAAAACTGACACTTATTTTGAGTTTACAGATAGTGTGGTAACCTAAAAGTTACAAATCAAAGAGATTTGTGGGTTTCTCTTGCTCATTTTTGCAAATAGCTTTTTTAAAGTAAAATTGGAAAGCAAACCACATATGAATCATTACATGAGCTAGATGCATGTGAAATCATTTCAACTATCCATTAAACATCCATCTCCTTATTAAGACATGTTTACATGTTGATTTTATATTTTATTTTATCTCTGACAAATAACCCTTTCTTCACACATTAAATAAAAGATATCAGCAACAATTGTATTGTGGCTAAAGAAAAGTTAGGACACCTACCTCCTCAACCTCGTGCACAACCTTCCGAATAAAAAACAAGGTTTCATCAAAGGACTTTTCTTTGTTTTCTTTAACATAAATGTCTACATCTCAGGGAAATTCTATATATTTTTTATTTGAATGGTCAATGCCCCTTGTGCCATCGGCAGAGAAAAGTCCTCCCATGATTTCCCCCGGTTGCTGCTTTTTCCTACAGAAAAATACAACTCTGGACTTGTTCAATCGCACAATCAATTAATCAGTTGCTATCATCAACTCAAAATACATTGCATAAAAAAACATTTTTCTTAAGTACACAAAAATTAATTCAGGAACAGCTTCTTAAAGTGGAAAATATCTGGTAGCCCTTTACCAGTCTCTGACATGTGCAGATGAAGATTCTCAGTCATTCAGGGCATTGAAAATTCAAAAGATGGTAAAAGAACAAGACAACCGGACTTCAGTTCTTGTATATGTAAACAATTTGCTCTTCATCCAAAAGGATTTCTCAATTCAAAGCAAGTGAGGGAGAAGTTTCACATGCAAATAGAACTCCCGATATGGTAGATGTCATTAGAGACGTGTTTGCCTCTCTCTCTGGTCACAGGCAAGAAAGTGGGAATTGGTATGAAACTGAATGGATATCAGGCTGAATAATGAACTGTATTTATTGATAGCTGAAAGGGTGAGGCCTCCTCCTCCTCTGTTTAGAATATTTTTTTTCACATTTGGCTTCAAAGGAAGCCATTTATGTCAAATGAGAACAAGTCTGTTTTAAGTCACCTCATATAATCTAAAAAGGATACAGAACTCAACCATTCAACAATTGCTACAGTTCTGCTTCAGATTTATTTATTTTTTCCACATTTTCCTTTAATACCATCTGATGCGTGGTAGAACTCATGGCAGATCCTTTGATGAGCTGACACAAACATGCTGCAGCAAAGCATCCCTGATACTTTCACCTATGTTGCTATTTTCTAGCAACAAAACTGTTGGCCTCACAGTTTTTACTGTTTAATTTATTGATGAAATTGGTGGAATTGATTTTAAACAGTTTTCTGCATCACAGCTGAAAACACAAGTAAAGAAATGGTCAACGCTCCATCCCCGCCCCGACACCCCAACCCCCCCCCCCCCCCCCCCACACACACACACACACACACACACAAAACAGGAAATGAGCTAATCACAACAATGATTAAAATGCATTAAAGAAATATGCATGCTGAAAAAATTGACAAATACACAAACAAATTCTCACAGAGAAGCACAAAGTCTAGCAATGCATCCCTCCCTAATCTAGACTGGATGGGGCCTGTAATACAACAACTCATCCCTTGTGGTAGACCTCTGTTTGTCTTTTATCTCCCAGGGACTGTTTACTCCCAGTAATTAGTTAATTCATCACCCTAATGGGAACAACCCCCTCTACTAAATAACTTCTCTTTTCCTGGAGCAGGCTCACCATTCTGGCACAGCATCCTGGAAAGGAGGTAAGACTCCTTCCTGAGTGCAGTGTCAAGGGGGTGCGGGCTGTCCAATCTGTCAGTGTTTCTTAAAAGAAGTCCATTCATCACCCACATTGCACTAGGATAGATTGTCAGGGGATGTTAGACATGATCAAAGAAAGTTCAAATGAAGATATGTTTGCCCGTGATTAGATTTTTTTTCTAGCATTATGATAAATGCAAAAGGAGTGTTGAAAGGAATATTAACTCTGTTTGCGATTATGGTCCAAATTTAAAATATACTCCTTTTAGGCATAAACCTCATACCGATTTTGAGCTTTAAAATTGTGTAGTTATACTTTTTTTCTTTTACTCCCTTCTTTTAAAGTGAATAGATCAAGCAATAAATCACTTTAATGGATTTTAAACATGCAATACTGAGTTTATTTTGGATGTTCTTTGACCTACACGTGGTAAAATTTGTGCATAAATGTACAGACCTATTCAATGAATAAGAATATGCATTTCTAAGGGGGTTATTTTATCAGATTAAAAACACCATTTAAATAAAAAACAACAATTAAGCCGATAACAAACAAACTTTTCATTAAGACCTCTGATCTGATGCAATATTATATTCTTAAATAGTGCATTTTAGTAGCTAGAGGGGGTAAAATATTGTTTTATATAAATAAAATAATATCAGATAGTGCTAATCTGTACAATGTGCTTCCGTTAGTAAATTGAGTTACTGCAATAAGTGAACTTTTCAGTAATACCCTACTTCATTGAATATGACTTACATAAATGCATCCACTCTAATATTTGTCTCTCTTAGGAAGTTGCATTCAGCAAGATACAGCTAGACTGTAATCTTTCTCTACATATCAACAAGCTTCTTATGAAACTCTGACTGGATATTAGACTATTCTCGGCAGAATTGGAACAGTTCAATCAAAGGGCCATAGTCACATATTTTGACCATAAAAAATAAAACATGAAAAATACACAAATTGTTCATCCTTATGCTGTATACTTATTCCTTTTGAGCCTGAAACGTAATTTGCACCGGGCATGTTCATTATACATAAACATAATGTACCACTGAACTATCAAATAACTACTGCAAGAGCCAGTAGACTGGCCTGCAATGCCTTGCAGTAAAATAACAGCTTGGCGTGGTTGAAGACAAACCTGATCTACAGGGTTAGGGTGACTTTACCTCTGTATTTTTGCATCTCTGCTGGGCATTGCTGACTTAATCGGCTAAACCAAAGACATACTTATATAGGTAGACGCCAACGTAGATTTTGCCGGCATATTGAAAGTGGCATTCAGAGAAGATACCACATTCCTGTGCTGCGTGAAATTGTACCAACTGGTTCACAGTATAAATCAGATGTACTGGAATTATCTTTCACAGGTATGATGAACACATAGTTATGATTGTACTTCTTCATTATAACATTATTATAACAAGGTATATCCGTATGTGGGCTCAATTACCCCTCCTTGTTTACTCATTGTGTGCATCCACAATATTGTACTTCTGGTCATGTAGTCGTGTTGTGGTAAATATACACACAACCACTTTGTTTACTAACAAATAGACCAAAAACAAAGTGTAAAACAGATAAATAAAATATAATAGGCCCACGGTGCGGAATAATTTTATTAGAAAATCTTTGTATGCAACCATAATGAGCTACTGGCATATACATTTGTAACGGTATAGTAGGCGACTAGGCCCGTTTAAAAAGGTTATCTTGCTCTGATCCAGAGTTTAAGCATAATGCACACATTTTCTGAATATTTGAGGCAAAAGCTCAATGAATTCCAACACCAGTATTGATTGTTATTAAGTTTTGACACTGCAAACCAAAATGCCAGATTGGATGAAAACAAATTGATTGTGATGTTCATTATGATCCAAGGACTCTTGAGTGGTCATGAATTGGAAAGCGCTAACACCAATATCACTGTTAGCAGTGATACTGGTGTTAGCACCAAAATCACTGCTCTTAAGCAAGACAAACATTTGGAGCTATCCACATGGACAAGACAAATGCATGTGGAAAAGAGGTTAAAGGTTAAGGTTAAACAACACAAGATTAAGCTATCTGACCAAAAAACAGACATGATCCTGGTGTGAGCGTGACTTTGTGTTTGTCTTTTCGATAAAGTGAGAATCTCGGCTGAAAGGTCTGGCAGGCCTGTTGTAGACTGCACACTTGGCTGAAATTCCCCTCATACGGTTTGCTTTTCTCAGCATGGTGATAGGTCGCTAGCCTAGCCTAGGTTTAGTCTTACTTTGGCTTCCTCACCTATCCTTCCATCAGCTTCTCCGTCTCTGTCTAAGTATTCCCCTCTCTCCAGCTCTCTGTGTCTGATGTTTAGTTATTCTTCTGCCTCCTTTAGTGATAATGGTATGTGCAGTGGTGGACTGTCAGGGTCAGCAGGGCCTTCTCTGCTAGCCTTGGAAAATGTAAAAGAAAAAATGTCAAAGGTCTTAATAACTTATTTTGTTTGTAATATTATTTGAGTAATCTATAATTGCTTATACTGATATTGTTGCAGCTTGACCATAATTTCCTACTTTAAAAGTGCCTTAAACGCCCCCTGGCGAGCTGTTCCTCCTCAGGACCTGCTGTACAGATCCAGCTACCCTTTGCGTTGGAAGGCCACACATTAGGGGAAATATGGCATGACTGACAGAATTTTCAGCCAATCAAAATTAGACATACAATGATGGCGCCTCCCCCGGCCCTGCAAGTCAAGAGCATCCCCTATATTATCTACCACTGTATGTGAACTTTACTCTAAGAAATGGCGGTCGCATTTGCTGTTGCTTCTCCGGTTGATCTCTTTGCCAATCTAATGAAATTGCCTTTTACAAGATGCTATTTCACAGATAAAAATATAAGTACTTAAAAATGGAAAACCCACAGTAAACCTGGATTCACTAACACAGGCCAGTAAGAACTATGTAAGATGTTTTAAAAATTGTAACTATGAGCAATATGCATGGTTAACAGCTAGCACCAAGCATATCAAGCTATTTTTGCTGGCTACGTTTACACTTCAACTCCAATATAGGGGCATGGACTCACACTGGTTTTAGCAGTTTGAACAGCTTTACAAAGGCAGTACTTAAGTACCAGAGTTTTGACAGCCATACTATGTGCTTAGTGCAGTTGAAAACATTTGGTGAATTTCGAGTGGATCTGCAGCTGGATGAGCAGAGAAAACGGGAGATCAGTGTTGATAATGAGAGGGTCAAGAAGAACCGCTACATCTTGAAGCATCTTGTTAACTGTTAACATCATCTTGACACAGCTACTCTTTTTACAGGCACATCGGGGAAAATTCAAAGTGACCTCATCAATGCAGTGGCCGAGGTGCTGAATGAGTACATCACAGAGGAGATTATACAGACAAAAAGGCAAAGTTTGTCACAGTTATGATCAATGAAACAATTGATTTCAGTAATGGGGCGCAGCTCTCGTATGTCTCAGGTATGTGACTGAAACGGGGGTGAAACAGGCGTGAAAGAACGATTTCTCAAATTTGAGGACGTTACTGAGAAGAAACAAGTGTAGGATCTAGCACGACTTGTTCTTGCTTTACTGGACAACTACGGCTGCAAAGATAAGTTGGTCACTGCCTAAAATATGCTTTGGCACAGGTGGGCATAAACTTTACTTCAAATCAACAGTTTTGCTGGACTTCGACAAGATTTGATATTTCAACAGCACAATGATCCCAAACAGATTCTCCAACTGGTTTTGAAATACATAAGGAACAAAGATATATATATATATATATATATATATATATATATATATATATATATATATATATATATATATATATATATATATGTGTGTGTGTGTGTGTGTGTGTGTGTGTGTTTTAATATCAGTCGATGCTGCACAAAACAGCAGTTCTAATGAATCATGAAATGACCAAAATAAAAACATTTGTGGCCAGGAGTGGAGATACATTCAATGGAACTGCATTTTGTCTTTAATGATAAGGATAAGGTTTAATACAACTACAAAGCCCATTATGTCTTTTAAAACTATGTATAACAGTTCAATATGTATAACAGTTCAAGCACAGCAGATAATTGCCATGAATTCCAAAAAGTCTTATTAAATAGCAATATATTTCTACTATTCCGAAAGCATGTGTGTGGTTGTACACTTTTTTGGAATTCAAAGCTCTTTACTGTAATGTTATTTTACATATAAAGTTGTTTAAAAGCAGAAATAAATCTATTACAAATGTGTTTCGGTGCCATCTTCCTTTTCTCTAATTTACTAATCAACAGTAAAATAATCACAGTAAACTGTGATGTTCTACTTCCTTTGTGACACAGACACCAACAGTCTGTGTGACAAAGACTGGTCCCAATTAACTGATAAGTAACAATTGATCCATTTGTTTTCTGCTTTTAGCATTTTATGTATTTATTTTGCTTAGCTCTCTGTGTAGAGACATTGACGTGAGTTTTATGATTAATTTCTTAAAATATGCTGTTTAACAATCCAAAGCCTCAATAAACTAGATGTATAAAAGCTGCCACAGGTTGTAAAAAAAAATGGGTTTGACAAAATATGATAAAATCATGAAAAGAAATATTAATGCAAATTATCAGACTGCTTAAATTCTTATAGAACAGCAGCCACTTAAGACTGCGTGTATAGTAAATCCCAAGCTTGTATCAGAACATTTAAACTAAAGTCATAGACAACATTGGTTGTGATTTTAAATTTATTTACACATAGTGTAATCACTTAAAGACATTTTTAGACGGGACAGAATGTCAATATTTTTTTTAAAGCCCACAATCTTCTTAAGCACTGCAACTGCAAACAGTGTATAAGCACTGGCTTGATGCTGAAAAGAGCAATAGCACAGAGACGTTATCCTGGAGTTGTTTGAATATCTAATTTTCTGTTATCCAGTAGTACCAGTAATGCATGCCACTTGCAGTGGGTCAGAACACTGATTTATTGTGGGAAGACTTTGGGCATCACTCGTTTCCACAGACAGTACAGAGTTAATCATACGTTTGCTATATTTCCATGTAGGCTCAAGAACATACTTCCTCATGACAAGTAGAAGATGGCCACATGCATTGTATTAATTTCTTTACATTCTACTTGAAGTAATTAAATCATACAAGCCCTGCTGGAAGCTCCCCAAACTCCACAGCACAGATTAATAGGTTTTTCCAAAGCAGTGTAAGCCACACGGTAAGCTGGGCTTTATGTCCTAATAGTGGAGAAAAAAATTTAATGGAAATCCTTATGGACAATGCAAACTGTCATCTGGAGTTTGCACAAAAGCTGATGAATAAGTCGGATTAGCAGTGAAAGTGAGCTTGTAGGTCAATGTGTCACACAGAGCTTCACAACTTCTGACTCAGTTCTAAAACACTGCTGGTGTCTAAATATTGTCAGGTAGTATTAATTAATCATGTAAAGCACTTTGAGTTGTCCTTGTACTGAAATGTGCTGTACAAATTAATTGGCCTTACCTTGCATTGCCTTAAACTTGCTGTAAATGTTGTGTGTAGTTCCAATACCAATTAGAGACCTACTTGCTATTACACACACACAACAAAATCATTGTTTCTTGAAGACATTAAAGCAAGGTCATCCAAGGTGATATCCGAGTACTGATTTTGCGTGGTTCCCAACTGCAGTTGAAAAAAATTATACAAATTTGTTTTTTTAGCAGAAATATTTGCTGCAGATGGAAACTATTTGGCCATAATTAGGATTTTTTTTTTTTACACCAACAAATTAAAATAGTTTTACAGGGGAAAATACTAGTTACAAAAGAAATATTAGTTTTCGAAGACCATTCTTTTAGCATTCTCTTGAATTTCATAGTAACATAGATGTTCTTCAGCTGATAACGCAGTAAGAATAATAATTATGATAATGCATTTTATTTAAAAAAGTGCCTTTCAGAACACCCAAGGACACTGTACACAACAAGCAGAGCTACAAAATAAAACAACAAACAATAAAAATTACAGAGAAGCAGCAATCACAGACAGTATGCACTTTTGAACAGATGGGTTTTGAGTTTAGACTTGAACTTGTTGAGGGTGTCAGACAGAGTCTGGGAGTAGACTGGGAAAAACTCTGCTCCCCATGGTGCTGAGGCAGGAAGGAAGAACAGTGAAGATCAGAAAAGGTGTGTGGGAGGTTGTGGATGGCCTTGAATGTGTACAGAAGGACGTTGAATCAATTTGGGAGCAGGTGGAGCTGCTGTAGGACTGGGGTGATGTGATTAAATTAGGGGTTTTTGGTAATAATGCGAGCAGCTGAATTCTGAGCCACTTGTAGTTTATGAAAGGATTTTTGAGTATGGCCAAAAATACATAGTTACAAGGCTATGGAGAAGAACTGATACAGAGTGAGGGGAAAGGGGAGGACGAAGGTGATTAATGTTGTGTACATGAAAATAGGCTGAACAGGTGATGTTATTGATGCAAGAGGTAAAGGATGACACCCAGATTCTTAACCTGAGGTGAGGGAGAGACTAATGAACCGTTAAGTGAAAGGAAGGCACTGTCAGCTTTGGATAATATAGATTAAGTTCCTACGAGGAGGATCTCGGTTTTATCACAGTTTCATTTCAGATAAGCAGGAGGTAAGGGGAGAGGGTGGTAGTGTAGAATTTGGCTTACATGAAAGATAGAGCTGGGTGTTATCCACAACAGTGAAAATGGATGTTGAAAATCTAGAAGATGTTGCCGATAGAAAGAATGTAAATAATAAAAAAAGTAGAGGTCTCCGGACAGAGCCCTGGGGCACGCCGGCTGAGACATGGGATGGATGGGAACTAAAGGGCTTATAGTAAGTTGAACAAATGAACGGTGTGGACTGTTGTGAAACAGTCTGTAGAGATAGATATTATAACCCGAAGTCTCTTCTACACGGTTGTAAGCTATTGTCTGCTTAACGCTACCCGAACACATGTTTAATAGACTGACCGATCCCTTACGGAATGTCAAGGGAGGAGGGAATCCCGTACAGTCTACAGGCCCCCATCTATCCCCAAACAACGGAAGTCTGTTCTCCCATGATAGCTACAAGAACCAACCTTAATTGATAGCCCAGGTGGTATCTTAGGGGGCACCCATGATAGCAATGATGTTAGTGAATTACTTTGGTGATATTACGGCATCTGTTCATAGGAATAGATGTGTAAACATTCTACACAAACTATGAATATAACAAATATTTACTGGATGAGATGTTTAGCAGCATAATGATGTGGCACCAAGCTGATTCTCTTGTTATGGAAAACCAAATCAGTTGAACACTGGGATTACTAGTTTGGGACCAGATGGGGTCAGGACAATAATGCCCCCATATGTAATGAAGATGTAATTTAAACAGCCTGAAAAGTGTTCAAAAAACAAAAACTACAAAAAACAAAACAAAAAATAAAACGAGAAAATAAAAAAAGAATAATTTGTAAAAAACAAAGATCAGATTTGATATTGTTTGTTTTCCATCCCACTGACAATACCGATATGAGTGAGAACAACTTGAGGCAATGCTCATCTTCAGTGAACGGCAAAGCTAGATAATTCCTACTTATATATGTCCCCCTCAGGATACTGTGCATTAGAGAGGGCAAAAGCTTGTGTGGAATCTATAAATGCCCCAGTCAAAGCCAATGGAAAGAGGCTGAGGAGTATATTAACAAAACAGTGTTGGGATTGGTTCCAATGAGAGATTAGTTAGTTGATGGACCTGGCAATGCATTTCCTTTATTACTCCATCCCGCTCTTGCATAGGCTACATTCAAAAGCCTTGTCTTGTCCACCTGGGAATCAGTGGATAGGTTGCACTTCTAATCTACCTTTCCAATCACCACTTCCCTCTCAGTGGGTGCCTTTGTGTTGTGTCTCTCTTCATTAATGTAGGGTTTAATGGACTTTCTGCAAGCTTCTGTTCTTGCAGAGAGGGATTGACCAGGGAGATGTAAAGGGGATCACTGGGATGAATGTCTTCTCTTGTCTCCTGCATAACAGGTTCAATGGGCTAAAAGGAAATAATTAAACTAGTTTTTCTTTCAATATTTGGTCATCAATCTAGAAGTATGAAATCAGGAAACGGAGTATGTTTGTAATGGAGAAGAATTTGACTTCTTTTGGAGACTGGATTTCATTCCAGATTCGAATTGACATGTCCTGTCTAAGTTAAACATGTATTGTTGTCTCTTTCATTCACCTTTTAAAGAGTTAAAGTCTAGATCTGTGTCCAGTTTCATTTGATAAGATTAAATAGCACAGGGGGTTTGGCCTGACATGGCTGTTGAGTAGATACACCTTTCCAGTCCTCTGCATGGGACATACATTGTCAGCACCGTAAGACCCCTCACTAAAATTTAAAGCTTGTAATTTTTGTTCCAAAACCAGCATCAGATGCTACAAGTCCACTTTTACAATGAGAACAATGCTCAACAGGAGTGATGAAGACATCTTAACTGACACGGCAATCTGCAGCAAACATAAGAAAATGGTAGACGATTCCATGTTGTATGATGAGTTGCAATAAATTTAGCAGAAGATACCAAACAAGCTATTGCAATTTATTTAATAAGTAGTTTGACAGACTTGAGACAAACTTTCAGAGCATCCTGCCAGCGTAGCAAGAGACAGTAGTTGCAACCAAACGTGAAGCTGCAGAGAATGACAATCTTCTCTAAACCCCAGGCGGTCGACGCAGATGACCGTTCATACTGAGCCCAGTTCTGCTGGAGGTTTTCCTTCCCGTTAATGGGTGATTTTTCATTCCGCAGTCGCTTCATGCTTGCTCAGTATGACAGATTGCTGCAAAGCCATTGACAATGCAGACAACTCTCCCTGCGGCTCAACGCTTCTCCAGGAGTGAATGCTGCTTGTCAGGACTTTGATGCAATCAACTGGTTCCCTTATATAGGAAATCTTTGACCAACCTGTATAATCTGACCCAATCTGTAT
Organism: Fundulus heteroclitus; assembly: GCF_011125445.2. Taxonomy (NCBI): domain Eukaryota; kingdom Metazoa; phylum Chordata; class Actinopteri; order Cyprinodontiformes; family Fundulidae; genus Fundulus; species Fundulus heteroclitus. Next base: position 477,078 of record NW_023396518.1, read on the forward strand.
AATATGATTGAATTTGACTTTGTAAAGTGCCTTGAGATGACATGTTTCATGAATTGGCGATACATAAATAAAATTGAATTGAATTGAATAAAAGTTCTTTTAGCTCTGGAATTGGTGGCTGAAAAGTACAACATGAGAATAAATTGCTATGATCCAAACTACAATATTTGTAAGGGCACTCTTGACACACCAATGTCAATATTGTTGGCATTATAGAAGGTAATGAAAATTGACCACTTTGAGAAGCTGGTTATCACCAATTGGGCCCACTGCTTTCTACATTCGAGAACCACCTAGAGGATCTGACCTCACCAGTTCACTGCATGGGTACACCTTGCACTGAAGGAGAACACTGTTTTGCTCAACAGACAACAATCCTGGGTGTCACCCTTAGTGTCACTATGTCACTCAAGTCCCACATCAATCAATACTGTCACTCAGTGTCAACTGTGTCCCCCAGGATTACAAAACACAGGAATGCCCGGGGTTCGACCTGGGGGCAACTCTGTTGCCCTCTTGCTACAAGGCAACTACCAACTACGCCACTTTGCAGCCACTAATCTAATTTAATCTGCCAAAAAGGTGACATTTGGTTAGATTTAGTAATCTAACAGCAACATTTCTCTGCAAATAGTATCCCATTTGCAACATAAAAATCAGTGCTATTTTGCTATATGCTGTCCATAATATTATTATTTATAGTTTGTACTAACTTTAATGGGATAAATTAAAAACAAATAGTTTTTTTTTTTTTACATTTCTTTATGGATTCAACAAAAGAGAGCCCAGCTATCTGTCAAAATAAATAAGTACTAAAATATAACTGCCATAGTAACATTTGAATAATGGTTTACATTTTTCTAATCCAACTTGTAAAACCACTGTGTTCTGTCATCTGTGTTCCAAACAGTACAGAACAGTCATGGAAAATGGTTATTAGAGTCATACTGCCATTTGCAGAAATATACACATTTGCATAAATACACCAGAAGCAACCAATCAGTGTCAGGAGGAGGGTCTTAGCAGTGTCAATATTCAATTTATATTCAGTTATATTTATATAGCGCCAATTCACAACACATGTCATCTCAAGGCACTTTACAAAGTCAAATTCAGACTTTGACAGATTGGTCAAAAAGTTTCCTATCTAATGAAACCCAACAGATTGCATTGAGATCTGACAGATCTTGACAGAGCAAGAGGATGACACAGACCTCTCAAAATGCATAAAGAACAAGACACTGGAGAACCTGAATGAAAAATATGGTGACCCACCAACACAAGAGCTGCTTGACATGACCCCAGAGCATGTAAACAGGCTGGTGTTTCTGGCTAAAAAACCTTTAAGAGGTTACAGTAGCCATACTGTGTTGAGTTTTGGTAAGAATATAGGACTGAGGTCTGCTAGTTTTTATTTATTTATTTGAAAAATATTTTTTTCAGTGTCTTGTTGGATTTCTTTGATGGTCACTAAGTTAAATTTACATACCTCAAAATGGTTTGATAGTTGCAAAAATGTTTAAATAATGTTGAGATTGGACAACTGTGTGGTCTAGCTAAAAAATGGACTTAATGTTTGCTTATTTAACTATAAATGTAGAATAATAATTGAAGTGTGTTGTGGAAGTTCAACACCACATAGTTGATTTATGTTTTTCTATTCATTGTTATTTGGTACATTTTTGCACTTTATATTCCTCTTTTATTATTCAGCACTGTATTTGTTGGTCAAGACAAAGTTTCACTTTGTCAAATTTTTTCAGAAATGTTTCAAATTCTAAGGAAAATGTTGCTTAACATCCATTGTTTATCTTCCATAAACGCGTGTTTTCAAAGTTAAATAATCTTGTTAAATTATTGAGATCTCAATTTCAATCAAAATAATCGTGATTATAATTTTTCAACAGATTCAGTTCAGGAAGAAGCTCATCTTCCCCCTATTCTGGCCCCAGCCAAACAGACCTCCCAGATTTTTTGTCACGACTCAAATGTTTTTTTCTTCTTCTGCCTCTGACCTAGA